>NW_010522722.1:0-29811 GCF_000687285.1 Phaethon lepturus
GCGAGGGCGTACGGTCATCCAGCACGAGGGGCTGGGGGCAGAGCAGCTTTCTCCAGGCAACCGTATCTGGGGCGGGTCTCGCAGCCTTGGACCACGTTTGTACCAGGGGCTCGGCCCTGGCATCCCCATCCTCACGGGTTCGCTTGCAGGTTGTGGTCTGCAGTGCGCCGTGTGCCCCGCCCCCAGTTGAGCTAAATGTTGCTGAATCCTGTTTTCTTTCTAAGATGAAATCTGCGCAGGAGTTTTTTCTAGCGCACCTACCAGGTGCTGAAAGCAGCTCTGAGCAAGGCCAGGCTGGAGGGGGGCTCTGAGCGACCTGGTCTTGTTGAAGATGGCCCTGCTCCTTGCAGGGGGGTTGGACTGGATGGCCTTTAAAGGTCCCTTCCAACCCACGCCCCATTCTGCGGTTCTACGATAACACAAGTGCAGTGCAGAGACCCAAGATGCTGTTGGGAAGCAATGATGGAAGGTTTAGCTGGTCTCGTTACTGTGTATGCCTGCGAACTCTGCAGATCAAAATAGCTCTTAGCAACCCACAGCTGAAGGTCTTTCAAGACAGTGGGGAGATCTGGGTTACTCGGATACATGCTGTTTACTGTGGAGATTAAAACTTTCAGGAAGTATTTCATGTCCTCTGAGTGACAGGTAAATTTATAACAAGTCTACAGGAGATATTTAATTATTTCTTATAATTATTGTCCCCAGATATCACAGCTTCTTACCTGGAGGGCACAACCGTAGAAGCTACCGGTGAGTTTCTTTTCCCTGTTACAAACTGCAGGAGGAATGCACACCCAGACCAGGAGCCCTTAGGGAGCCGTGCAGAGGGATGGTTTTACTTAATTCATTGCATGCTGGCTCAGATGACACTGCTTAAAACCCCTTTTTTAAGCAGTGTAGACTTCCTACTATGAAAATCAACCCAATCGGACAACCGGTAACTAGAATGCTTTCTAGCATATGTCAGCCCCTAGGGCATATATTTCAGTGAGTTTGAATGGATATTATTGACAGAAACTTCAGAACTGATTCTTAACGGAAGAAGAATGTTCTTAAAAAATATGGCATGCAGCTCCCCCTCTGAGCCCTGCTCGCTTTTAATCCAGGCTACTCACATGCTCTTGATCACTGTCATACAATTTTTAATATATTTATCAACACTCATTATGCACATGGTTACTGGCACACATGAAGACAAAGAGTCACACAGGAATTCAATGACAAAACAGACGCTGGAACTTAGTTCTCGCAAATTCTACGTCAGGACTCTAACTAATGGCCATCTGCTCTTGTAAAGTCCACAGGAGTTGAAGCATAAATATTAATTACTGAAGTCAGCAGATAAAACTCTGACTGCAGAGAAGGAACCAGCTTGCTGAGGATAACAAAAATAATGCTATGTAGTCACACATAAATTCATAAAATATAGTTTTACTTTTTTAATGTATGAAACTTTTCCTGTAGAAATCTTCCAAGTACATTACAATCTGTATGTTAATTGTGGAAAGTGAAGAGTGGTCCCCTGTTTTAATTATCTCAGTCTGAGCCCCAAAAAGATTACCTGAAGCCAACAACCATTTTTCATTTAAACTTTGGCTTTAAGTACTATACAGTCATTCATGAACAGGTGGGCAGGATGGGCACCAATGCACAGAATCCTTGATTCTGCAGCAACCCTTGTTCTTTGTGTCTAGATCCATCCAAAGAGTTTACTGACTTCTTTCCCTTTCTAGATCTTGCTTGGGCTTCACTACCTTTTATTTGACATTGAAATTGGCTCCAGGCCTCAGCTGCGTCTCAAGAGTGTAGTGGGCAGCTGTCTGGATTTGTTCTTACATAGTAGAAGTAACGTCCTAGATATGTACTGAGTCTTGTTTTACTTTGTTTTAAATTACATCAGATTAGTATCCAGCATAGTTAACAGTCTTTAAAAATGCCCAAAGTAACACAATGTTCTAGAAATCAGATATGTAAGAGATTTGATTATGTATGGTTTGTTCCTGCTCTTGTCTTTGCAGGATTGAGTCATAGAATATATACTGTCACCTCCTATAGATCAAGAGACTTGAGTAATCTAAGTCACACCACTTCCCAGAGGAATGCTGTCACTAGAAAGTAACTCTTTAGAGATATGTTCATAGGCAAAATTTCCCTTTGTTCACTTCATCTCATTTAGTACTCGCCACATATGATGTATGAAACGTCTGATAGATGTAATTAAGATCAATTAAGTATTTTTTTTCTAAAATGTTTCCAACTGGCTTTGAGTCTTTCTTTTCCTTTGTTTCACCAGGTTTCACCCAATCTTTTACTGAGGAGGGAATAACAGAGATATTTGGTGAGTTTCCACGTAAATGACAACATTATTTAATTTCCTAGAAACATGGGATCCCACAGACGCGTGCTAATGCTTCTAAAATATCCCAGTGTTAGTGATGTTAAAGGAAAAGCACAGCTATGAAATGATGGATCTTCTCCTTTCCCAATTTGGAAAAAGAACATTAAAATCTTGCACTTAGAAATAATGAATTTCCACTATCAAAAAAGTGAGTTTTTGTATAAAAGATTTTTCTTCCAGTTTTCCAATGTATTTCAGGTTTTTAATGAAAGCTACTTTGTTTATCCCACATGTCAGCTCTTCTGTATAATAAATAAATTGTCCTAATATAGTAAGCTGTCCTAATTCTTCTCTAAAAAATGCAGTAGTTAAATTCCTAACCTGTAACATATTCATTAATAACAATATGCATTTCTCTGGTAATGCTGCTTCTACTTCTTTTTTTCTAAGAAAATTTTCCATTACCCTCTTGCGGTTTGCTATAGGTAATTATGTAACTTTTTCCTTTGGTTTAATCTAACTGTACTCCGCATCTTCTGTACTGTCAGGAAATTTGTTCTTTTAGAGATGACATTGTTAGGGTTCAGCTGTCCACCTGGACATTGCTCATTTTTTTTGGAAATCAGCAATTTTTATCAAAGACTTTCTCTAAATCTACACAGCAAAAGAAAAAGGAGCTTCCTGTAGCTGTGTCTCTATTATATTCAGTGTCAATGTCTACATTAGAGAAATTGCCAGGAAAAAAAAGTATAAGGAAATATACAAAAATATTTGCAAGCATTTAAAAATAATCAATAGGGAGAAGTCTTTTTGTCAAGTCTGGGTCTCTTTCATACTTTGCTCTTCGACTAACACTGGCAAGTGTACAAGACTAGAAACAATGTAACTAATTTGTCTACTTTAATTAGCTTTCCTAAATATTACCTTCACAAGGGAGACCCAGCAACAGGTGAATTAGTGTCATCCTTCTTTTCTTCAAAACCCTTCTTAACCTTGATATATTATCTCTACCTGATAAATTGCTAGAAGTCAAACAAACTGATTTTTTTTAAAAAAGTATAAGCCTATTCTTCTGTTTGTTAATGGTCTAAGTAGTAAATTAAAATTCATTTGAAGCATATGAGTTCCATTTTAAAGCGTGGTATTAAAGAGTGACAAATACATGCATCACTGAATGCAGTGATCCTAAAAATAAGATATAATTTTTATTTTAATTTTGTTTCCACATAGCTCTTCCAGGGCTTTGCAGTCCTGCCCTGAAGCCCCTCTGCTAGCCCAGCCCAGGGCTCCCCACACAGCTTTGTTTATACGTTTCAGTATGTCTCAGGACCATCTTAAGGGTTTTTTTTAATACTTTGCGTTGCTGAGCTGACACACTTCAGTTCCAACCTGCAGCGGTTGTTCCCTTCTGGCTTTTGGTGTGATTGCAGCTTAGTCTGAGATGGCGAGTTACACTGAAATGGTTCCTTAGCAGATGGTTTTAAAGCATTTTTAAGAAAAAGGTATCCTACATGAAAGAACAGCAGTAATCAACAGTTATTCCCGGCAATATGTATTTGTAATGGTTGTTTTTTTTGCCTAGCTGAACTCACCTTTGACCCAAATGGAGATAAGCTCAGTGAATATCCTGCAACTTAAATGATTGTTTCATGTTGTATTTTGTCTTTTGCTGTGCTGCACAAGACTCTTCTGTTTTCAGAAAGGGGCTACCTGTGAACCACGATCTATGCCTAATTTTTAAAGCCCTTGATTGATTATTGGAGTATCAGCTGCAACCCCAGCTTTACTTTTTGCATTTTTCCCCCGTTTGGATCAGTTCTCTGGCCTGGGCTCACAGCATAGTGTCTCAGATAATTCAGTCATCACAACTGAAGAACAAGAAGGAGCCCAAGCTTATTGCAGAGGTAACAGCTTGCATAAACTGGCATTGCCGCTAAGCAGCAGCGACACAGTGGAGCATTTCTTACATGCCATATCCTCCCAGTAGCCCAGATGTTTTGTCCTTGTTCCTTTGGCACATAGTCACAGCAGCTGGCCACATGTACCTAAGAGTTTTGCAGGTGTTGGAGAGCATCTAGTAGATCATGGCTGGCCTAAATATAACTCTCTGTATTCATTGCTACAGATGAAGTGACCACCAGTGGAAGCAGAGGCAGAAGGAGTGAATACAGTAAGTTAGTCTTGTTACTTTTAAAGTACCTAACTCTCGTTACTGTGATATATGTCCTTGTGATTCCTGCATGAAAGGCTGTAGCTCCCATTCTGTGGGAGGTTGCAGGGGTCACAGACAAAGACCCAGACTTTTAAAGGTGTGTAGATTTTGCTTTGTGACCCTAAGCCATGTTTTCGTACCAGAAAACTGTGAAAAAGACAACTTCAACCCAAGTCACTGATTAATGCTCTTCAGAGCTTAATTTTGAAGGTGTTATTCCTATTAAATCTTCTTCCTTCAATAATACTGCCACTATTCCTCCAGTCTTGACTTACAGCCCTTCTGCTGCGCCAGCTGTGTCCTCCCTCCACGCTTCCCTCAGTGCCTGCCGTGCCCTTACTATGGCGTCCTCGGCCAGTGGTTATCTTCTTTCTTTTCAGTGTCTGATTAAAAAAGCACCCCAAGAAGACACAGTGTTCCACATGAAATAGGTCAGACATATTACTGAACTTGGCAAATTGTCACACCAACAAAAATAGCTCTGAGTTTAGCTTTTATTTAGCCTTGATGCTTCAGTGGTTGCTCTTCTGCTTCTTAGAAGTCATGCTTATCTGCCTTTTCATGCAGCGTACACAAATCTTGCTCATCTAGCCCTTAACTATGGCTTTCCTGCCCTTGCTCTTGCATTTGTCCTTGGGTAGCATAAACCCAAAACTTCTTTCATGTCCTGGATCCCCAAATCCAGGGCAAATCCAAAACATTCACAGTGGGTCAGCTGTGCTCGCAGCTTGTTTTGCATGCTGTGGGAAGCGAGTACCTTCTGGTGGGATGTGTGCCTGAAGGAGACCGGCAGGAGCACAGCTTCCCTGTCTTCGTCAGGCAACACCTGTGCACTGGGCCAAACATGAGAAATCTGAGGGTTTTAGCTCCCACCAGCAATATTACTTTTCCATCTGCTTGGTAGCAAGCAAAATATTTGATACTCTCTCCTTGGTAGTATGGATTTCAAGAGGGGTTGGGGAGGTGGGAAGAAGAGGTGGATGGATCAGGATCCCGTTGTCTTCCTCTTCTACATCTGGCTTGAGTGCTTATTCCACAGAATGAAACTGGAACCTTGGTGCGTTTCTCATGGGCTGAGGTTTCTTCTAAAGCCTTTAGAAAAGTTTGCCTTTTAAAAAACGCCAATATTGTTTTTAATAATTTTTTTTAAATAGTTGAATACGACTCCATCACAGAGGAAGACTACATGACTGGTATGTCCAGGGACCTCCATTTCTTTTACCCATCTGCCTGTAAATATCTTCAGTCAACAGCCTCACAGTTACCCCCTCTCACAGACACTTTGGATTTCTACAGTGATGGCCTGTAGAGAGAAGAAGGAAAATTATATGGTCATTGCCTGGATTAGCCTATTCTATTGTGAAGTATAACAAGAGGCAGAAGGACTGAAGGTTTTTGTTGTTTCTGGCCTTTTTCATCATCCTAAAAATATTTAAAATTTCATGTCTGGTCTCCTAGTTTAGTCAGAAAATTTCTTGGAAGTCTCAGAGAGGAGGCAGTTATTTTTAGTACGCTATATTTTGCTGGAAATAGGAGAAATAGCTAAGTTTTTATCCATTTCCTTTCTCCAGCTGTAAATATACTATGGAAATGAAATATATGTGATCAGACCCCCAAACCACTGTTTAACAGTATCCAAGTATCCTTCTCATTTGGCACATTTTTCATTTTTTGTCTGTTGTGTTGCCAGCATTTTGCTAATTTTTATTCTTGTTGTAGATTCTTTGAGCCTGCAGAAGATACAACTTGTGTATATAAAACGTAAGCAAAGGGAAAAAGTATCTGTGGGCATTTATTTTAAGAAGGCAAAAATAGCACAGTCTGTTTTAAGTGTGAGATAAATGGCCAGCTTTGCATGAAAAACTTACCAGTTACCAGTTACTGATACTGCTGGGAGGGGGTGCAGGAAATTCAGCCATCTTGCTACTTCTGCTTCCTCTGCTTAGCGTAGCCAGCCCTACACTACCCCATGATGGCAATTTACAAAGGGTTTTGCTGAAAAGGATATGAAAAATAAATTTCCATAGAGTAATGATTTTTCTTTTTCTGTAGGTGATCCCAGCATCATCTCCACTGAGCAGTATGTGCAGAAGAGAAAATGTAAGAAGTTTCCTTTGTATTTTTATTTCGTTTCTAAATGGTGACATTTGTGCCTTTATTACACTGTGAGAAAATTTTATTTTTTCAGGCATATTTTAAATAACTGTAAGCATGAAAATTCTGGAGACGGGGCTTGTGATTGTGGGGACTTTTTAAAATCCACACAAATTTCCTTACACTGAGGGAGCATCAAGTAGTAGGTTTTGCCTCAGTAACTTGATAAATATATGCATGAGGCCTGTAACTCTTGTCTGAGGAAAATATGGCAAGGATAGGTATTTTTGCTGTGATATTAAACAATAGCGCCTAATAAAATAGTCCCATGCTTCATGATGAATGTACCCAGATATTCTGGTAATATAAATAATAAGCAGTTATCTTAATACCATGTATGGAGGCCTTCTCTCTGTGCTAGGATTCTGATCTAAATTCAAGATAAGGGAAACCATCCATAAAGCATCAACAATTAAGATATAGGTTATCTCCAGAGAGATATGTTGTATGTTGTAAGGGATGCAGCCAATGCACAGCAATCCTAGGATTCCTGTTTTTACCATTATATGAAATCATAGCTGCATCTGCCTTCTTCCCTGCAAACACAGAGTTGTTGGAGAGGCATGAGGTCCTGCATGCCACTGCCAGGTGGTCCATGTTGTGTGCCAGTTACCAATGCTGCCTGGCTTCTGGATAACCTTCTTTTGGGTATCTCATATCAAGTTGGGAAGGAAAAAACCCAAATTAATTGTAGAGTACTTTGTTATAAAGATAAAATATGAAAGGCTTTACTGATATAAGAGGCTTTACTGGTTTGGGTTTTTTGCTTGTCTTTTTTTTTTTAATATCTTTTTCTTATGCCAGCAGTTGAGCCCAGCATCAGTTTGAATGAAGGATCTGTGATTGGGGGTCCACGTGAGTTATCTTTTCTGTACCTTTTTTTCTTCTTTTTGTGCTCCTCTACAGCAAAGATCCTGCTCTTCTTACACAGTTGTTGCCTAATCTGTACACTTTAAGATCAACTTGGAGATCCCAGATCTTCACAATCTGGACACAGTGATCTGTTGCCCGATCAAAAAAAAAACAAACAGCAACTTCCTCCTTCCACTAGAAATTTATGAAGTTCTGCATGAGGAAGGGCAGAAGTTGTTACCTCGACTTCATATCTGGGTCCTGGCTCATTAGTGACTGAGCTCAGTCTGCCATATCTGATCGGACATGACTGGTTCTAAATCTTCATTTAAAAATGTAGGGTTATGTCTGCTTCTGAAGGTGATTTATTATTGTTATCTTCACTGGGTCAGGGGTGGGGGAGGTAACGTCCAGCAGCATGACCCTTCTGATTTCTTGTTACAGAGGGTGAGGAAAGTGCTGGAGAAAAAGATCAGCCCTGTAAGTGAACTCTTTTTGTAGGCATCCACAGTCAGATAACTATGCATTTTATCTGTACATTTTTTTAAAAAACTTTTGTTGTGAGATAGTAAGGCAAAGGGAATTAACAGACACTCCCAACAGATAGGTCAGTCCCTTAGTGTTACATCATGCTTGGACAGTTGAGAGCTACCTCAGGACCTCATGATTTGATATCTAACTCTTTTCTTCTCTTCCCATATAGAAAGAGATGCATAGAGTGAAGAAACCTGGTTATCAGCTGGCGATTTCAGCTTCATCACAGGAACAGTTGGCTCCTAAAGTACAAAATTTGATTTGTAGGATAGGAATCCTTTTGTAAAATTTGTTGAAGAGCAACAAAATGGACCATACAAAGCCCCACACTTGAAATAAAATAAACTAGCAAAAACAAAAGAAAAATCACTTTTGAAAGCTCTGTGGGAAGCCTTCATAAAATTGCTTCATTTTTTAGTCTATCTTATCATTCTTGTCCTGGCCAGCTTGGCAAGTCAGAGATGAATGGGCATGAAAAGCTACAGATCTGGTTGATGCAGGATAGCTGGCTGCTTGTATACTACCAAAACAGTGATCGCTTCAGCTCCCCAGACACAGATTAAATGTGTTGGGACCATGAAGGACATTTCCTGACCTGTCTTCTTCAGTGCCTCATCTGTCTTGGTTTTCTAGTACGGCTTACTTTTCTTTGGTACCAATTCCTAGCCGCCATCCCAGGCTGAGAACTATGTGAGGAGGAACTGAATTGTTGTTCTAGACAGCAAAAAGGACTAAAAGAGATTACAC
Source organism: Phaethon lepturus (assembly GCF_000687285.1). Lineage (NCBI taxonomy): Eukaryota > Metazoa > Chordata > Aves > Phaethontiformes > Phaethontidae > Phaethon > Phaethon lepturus. The sequence continues at coordinate 8,838 of NW_010522722.1, forward strand.
ACAAGAGAAAGCCTTTGGGTCTATAGGCTGCAAAAGTAGGTGCTTTGAGCTGTAAGAGAATTTCATCCTGTTTAGGAACAGCAACAGAAGAGGAATGGGTAGGCGGATAGAGTACGGAAGAAGGTAGTAAAATATTTTAAGATGCCAAGATGCTGCTACACTGCATGGTTGTCTGGTGGCTGTGAGTAAAGGCTGTCACAGGTTCTGTGGCACACCTGTTGGCTTTGGTTTTGGATGTGCAAATCACCAAAAATTCCCACTGAATCTGTGAGGCCCCCGCTCATTAATATAAGCATTTCTAAAACTCAGGCTTTCACATGCTCCAAGTCTCACCATCCGTCTATAAAATGAGGGGCAAACTACTTCACAAATTCACTGTCATCAACTTGGATAGTATTTAATTAAAAGTTAGAAAAAGTCTTTTTTTGGATGGGGTTCTTTTCTGGTCTGAGCTGGTGATATTCCTTATTTAGGGCTGCGTTGTCACTCAACTGGTCTATACCTATCAGTGGTAATGTATTTTTGCTGTACAGCAGGCTATGTACAAGGGCAAATAGTACCTATACCTACCCTGTTGATATGCTCTCTCACTTAGTGGCCAAAAGCAGATATGGAGGGAAGAAAATAAGGATGGGGCAATTATGTGCTGATACTACCTCTGGTCTTACCTCCCAGCTCTCAGCAATCTGTTAATTAGTGACTTTCCATATCAAGATTTGCATATTAGTGTCTACTAATCCTCCAAGGAGTTTCAGGAATTTATCTGATTCTCTTGTGTTAATGTAAGTTTTGGGGTTGTATTACATCCTGTAACCACGTGTTTGACAATTTAACAACATGGGAAAAGTTCCCCCTCTTGTTTATTTTGGCCCTGCCACCTGATGAATTAACATATGCTACAGTTACTAACCAGAAATGTCCTATACTGTCCCTACAATACAAGTGCTTTCAGACCTTTATCTTTTTTCCAGCTGGCCACAGCTAGTTCAGAGCTGATCAAGGTATGATTGTTTTTCTTGATGTGCATCTCTGCATTTTTCAATAAAGAATGAAATAATATCTGCTGGTTTATTGTCTACTTAGTATTTCTCAACTCTTCACAGTCTGCTTTTGTTGTTATGTTCCTAAAGAATTCGGTATCAGTAGATTTTGCACCCTCCCCTGTACCCATTTTTCAAGATCATTCATGAGTATGTAAAACACAACAGGCTATAGCAAAGTTCCTTTTAGGACATAAATGGTCACCTTTGTCTTTTGTGAAAGTGAACAATTTATTTCTCCTCGTAATTTCTTATTCTTAACTAGACAATAATACAGAAAAGAACCTTTTTTTAGCAACTTTCTTCTCTTTGAGGCACTCTAAGAGATTTCCTTCTAAACATTTTGAAATATCCAAAAATATGATGTAAATCAGATCACCCTTGCCTATATACAGAGTTCCAGCATATTGCTGAGCCATGATTGCCCTTGTTAAAAGCCCGTGTTAACTCTTCTCCCTACATCATATTGAAATCTCATAAACTAATGATGATGATAATAATCTCTCAAACTAAATGCTTCAGTTTGAGACAGGTCTCCTGTTGCCTTCCTCAAGAAAAATTCTGCTTGAGCCTCCATAACCTTCTCCACAATACAGGCCAAGAGTTTTGTTGCTTTTTTTTCCACACTTGTCTTATTTTGAATTATTTCTTTAAAAAAGCATAATCAATTGGCCTTACAGACCCTCAGGCAGGATTCCTGACTCTTAAACTTGGAAAAAAAGAAGTAATTTCTATGGCATGGGGAAGGTTTTCCTGAATTTTTCTCCCTACAGATTTTAATTGTTTTTGTAACCTATTTCCCAAAGTATGCATTCTTTTCTACTTTGCTTGGACAGGTTTTAAACTTTTTGCAGGATTGCTTATTACTATTATTATTATTAGTAGTTGCTTATTTCTACTTTACTGGGGTGCTTGGCCTTCCAGACTTTAGGAAGCAAAAAATTAGGAGAGTCTTTTTGAAATATTTTTCTTGAGCCTTGCCCTGATTGCTTTTTAATAATGCCCATGCTGCTTTTGAAGTATTTAATCACTTTAGTTGATGCTATTAATTTCATTGTACCTCCTCTATGCAGTTCTTCCTGAAAGTTAACATCAATATAGAGGATTTTGGAGCTGAATTTGAGTACACAGTGTTACTCCAGAGTGGTTCCAGTGGTGATTGTTTGAAACATGTCCTGAGAAGTTTTTTTCCATCTTGTGGTTTCCTTGATGCATTGCCAGAAGCAGCCATTAGGGTGTCTGAAATGTCAATCCCAGCTTTGTGTTCCACTGTTCCACTTTTACCCACTCAACATGGGAGTACTTGAAAAATTGCATTTTACTGCAGCTATGTCAAAGACTGCTCAGAATGTCTATTTTTTTTGTCACTGATGTAACCTTACCTGTTCTCCCAAGGCTGACAGCGTTACTGATATTGCAATTACTGTAATTGCAAATCTCACTTTCTGTCGGATGCCAAAAATTATTTGGAAATTGGGTTCCTGTCGTTAATAATATTTTTGCTAGGTTGATCTTTCTGTTTACTTGGAAACTGTTACTATGATCTTTGTTAATAAATTAGAAACATAAACAGATTTTAAAGTAATCATTCACTGTACTAATCTGTTTCTCAGTGTCCTGAGGCTGAACTGCAAATTCTAAAGATTTTTCAGCCAACTTTCAAATAACTATTGTTGTGTTAAGGCGCAGCCACTGCTTGCCCTCCTGGCTGGAACATCTGTCTACTAGGCTCCTACTGTAGATGCAAAGAACTGGAGGCACGAGCTTCAGTGCGAGAACAGAAGTGAAGGTGTTTTTTCAGAGACTGCCCTTAGCTATTCTTTTTGTCTTTTGTCCAGCTGAACGTTTGAAACCATATCCTAAAAGAGGGCTTTTAAGTACGGCAAACCCTTTTCCTCATTGCTAATGTGAGCTTGAGAAGTACACTTAATATAAATAAAGATGCATTTGAGCTGTAAGACCACTAAAGGCTTGTTAGTACAGGGCAGTAATGACTTTTTTTAAAAGAAATTCAGAAGAAAGTTTTCAGGTCTTGGTTTTCAATTCCTGTCTGGCATTCCATTGGCTATGAAGCAGTAACCCTCACTTTACTGTTGATTAAGCAGGTATCTAAATTACAGAAGAAAACTACTATATGCTGTATCTTTGCCTGTCAAAAAAAAAAGAGCAATGAAAAAATAGCTCAAATTCTCCTCAGACCCTGGGAGAAATGGCTTAGTAGCAAATGGTTCTGTAATCATCTGGGGCAAAAGAGAGTTTCTAGAGGCTATAAAGCTGGCACCTGGTTGCCAGTATTGTGTGAGTTCATTCACAACATTATGTAAACTCACAACTTGGAAAATGTTCTTTAAATTCAGAGCTTTTTAATAGTTTGGGGTTTTTTTCTATCTACGGCTTTGTTTTAAATGACCATCTTGTTAATTCCCTGTAAGGCTTAAGAGGGCAAACTGATCTCCAGAGCATTCTCGTGTAGCTCCTTCTGGACTGTGTAGCTATGACTTGAAGGCAAGGTCTCACACATTGCCTAGCAGGCATTTGCACAGCACTTGTAGTCTCCTCAGTATCCATCACCTCCATGGGATATGGTTGAACACTTAAGAGAGGAAGGAGGAGGGCTGTGGAAGAAGCAGGGATAGAAAGGTGGGTGCTGGACCTCCCCAGTGCTGAAGGCAGACTTCTGAGGTGAGAAGCCTTTCAGATGCCACGTGTGGTTTTGTCACCTGTTATTAAAGTGATCACAAGGTGAAGAACTTCATGAAATGCTGGTGACCTGGACTGAACCTCTTTAACCAGTAATTCATGTTTCTGCTTCCCCAAATACGATCATTTCAGAGCTTTCAGAATAAGGGTAGATGAAGGGAAACAGATGCTTGCTGGTTAGTTTTGCATCCTTTCTTTTATGTTGTTACCTCAGGAAGGAAAGCACATGTGATGCAGAAAACATGTCTGATTATTAGGAGTTTAAGTAGACTATTTCTAGCTGGCTTTGACAGTGAAATGTCTGGGTGGCTTCTCAGTGAGAAGAGGTATGGCTGCATCCACTGGATCTCTTCATTTCCAGGGAAAAAAGTGTTAAAACTGAGAACACTGTGGGGAATCATTCCAAGGAGATGACTTCTAATGTGACTTTCTCATAAGATTAACTCTTCTCATTTCAATTAATGACTCTAATTTGGACCACCAGGTAGAATTGAGACTTGGCAATCTTCTGTCTGAGAAGCACCCGCTTATGCCAGTGGCACTTCTGTGTATGTCAGGACTGCAGTGTGTGAGGTGAAAAGGATGGTAAGCAGTATGTTTAACCGATCCTGACTCTAGTTTCTACATTTCTTGTGGGTTCTAAGAAGTGGGAGTCAGTGAATACAAAAGAAAGAAGCTGTGCAATAATAGATTAGGGGAAAAAATGGAAGTGAAAAAGAGTTACCAATGATACTTGATTCTTCAGCTGGCACAGTGGTGTAGTCAGCACTGATGTCTAAACACAACAAATATGAGTCATGAGAAAAACTGATGATACACCTGGGAGTAGGGTTTTACTGAGCCCATAATTAAGTTTATTAGGTTGCTCTCAAGCCCTACGGGAATCAAGTGCTAATCTCATTGGATTGTTTCTGAAGTATTCCCAGGCAAAGAATTTACAAACTGAGGCTGAAGGATATATGTAAGAGAAAATTTTCCTGGGACTCACAGGACTCACCCAAGTCCAGAGGCTTGGATGGACTAGATTGTAGGGTTTGAGTAGTTGAGAATGTTTAATCTAGGATGTGGAAGGTTTAGTAGCTAGGAAAGTGGATCATTAGGATAACAAGTGATAGAAGTAATTCCTTTTCTTCTGGTTGCATCACTTAACACAACCCAGACTCCCAACTTCTTCATTTCACCTCTTATGGTCACCTGCCTTGTTGCAGAAGGGCCTAACTGCTTTTGCTTGTTTCTTCCTTTACCCAAGAGGAGAAAAAACTTGCATCATCCCAAATCCTAGCATAGAAGTCCCACCAAACCAGAAAGTTTGTAGAAGTATGGCTCAGCACAGAGAGACTGTAGCTGCTGGAGAGTATATGAAATGGGATTTAGTGGAAGACACAGAAAGGAAGTTGTGAGGCACACTCCTGGCTGAGGTGTGCAGGGACCACTGAAGAAGATGGTCTATCACACAGAAGATGACCAGGGAGTGAACTAGTCGATTCTTTCCTGTATATACCTGGAGGCTGTAGTTGCAGGAAAAGAATATTCCTGGCGACCACATAAAACAAGCTATATGGCAGTTATAGCAGGTACTAACTAGCAGGTAACAGCGATAAAGCAGAGTCAACAGGATTTTTCCGTGGAAGCGGTTGTGTACCAGTCTGGTCATAGAAAGGATGCTTTCATCCAAAGAAACCAAACATAACTAACAAGCAAAACTGTGTCTCAGGGTATACGATTCCACTGAACCAACTCTCATCAGTTCTTGACACGTTGGTAGCCTTTTTAAATGTGAGTCAGTCAGGCCCAGGAGGGAGGAACTCTGTACTGACAGATCTCATAGAGGGAAGGCAGTTTGAGCATGATTTTACTGAATGTGAGATCATTTTGCCAAATCGCTTTCAGGCTTTGTGAGGTATCTTCTATTTCTTCTCAGCCCAGTTGCTGTTCCTAACACTAAGGCTTTCAGTACACAAACCTGAAGTTACTGCTGTGACCCGTTGCTGCTGAGCTATGGTTTAGGACCATACTGGCTGTGCTACAGAACTCCACCTCTTCCAGCTAAATAACAATATTACTCACATTAACTGTAATTTTAAGAATATTTGAGCATGTCCTAATTATCTAAGGAGCTGGTGGATAATATCCCTGTGCTGTGATGACAGGGTACATGCATGTCATTGGCTCTTATTAAGAAGAAAGTTGTTAAGAAGAAAGTTGTTATGCCTCATTCATGCTTGAAAGTACTGCTGCATTATAGGCAGGAGAACAGTGGGTTTGGAGATAAAGCCTGAGTATGGGTGGATATTTTGCCTGGTGGTTGATAGGTGTGTGTCAGAAGCCGAGTACTGGAATGAGTCAGCACAGAAGTGTCATCAGATAAAAATAGCTGTAGGACATAGCAGGGTGTGGTGGTTACCGAACGGATCATTGCATGGCACTGCCTGGATTTACCACTCAGTCAAAATCCTTGTCCCAGGTATTGCTTTCACAGCACTGACAAGTTACCCCCAGGCAGATGCTATTCAAGTGCAAACCTTGTAGCCCAACCCCACAAGGGTTTCCCGAGATTCATACCTTAGTTTGGTATTCACTTTTAACACTCCTCCAGAGGACTACTGATGCCCGAAGTTGACTTCAGAAAGCACCTGGCCGAGGTAAAGCCACCTCCCCTCCCAACAGTGAACAGAACCTGGTATGGCAATAAACGATTGACAAGTCACGACTGGCAGTAAATACCTGTCTGGGTATCTCAGTGCGTTACTGGTTTATACACTGCAACTTATATTTTATATAAGCACGATGCAAAGTGATAGTCATACTCTGTACACAACAGGAACGGGAATCCCGTGCAGTTGATACCAGTAGAGCCTGTAACAGGGGCCACTTAACTCTGTGTTAATAACGGTGTGTCAGCCTTCGGCTCTGGCTTTAGGCCAGAGATGCCATGACAAAGAGTTTCGTTGCCATTCAATGAGCTTTTTGGTTGTCCTAGTTACAGGATTTTATTAGATTTCTCAGCTCTACAAGAAAATTTGAGCGACTTCATCAAACTTTGAAGTTATCCCTGCTCTAAGCAGGGAGCAGGACTAGATGACCTTCTTCCTACATAAATTTTTCTGTGATTCTAAAATGGTGATGGCTGTGAAAAGGAGAGGAAAAGGAACAATAGTACATTTCAAGGATAAATTCAAACAAATTGGGACTTACCAAAGGGTCTTGTTGAAGTGTCTTCAGAGAACACATATCCCTCTAGGGTATCAGGCAGAAGCCATTAAACCAAGCTCAGCCTCGCACAAGGTGTGTGAGGTCGGTTTAATTTAAACCCTCCTAGGGCCGAACATGAGGGATCTCTCACTCTCAGCAGGGACAGGCCCAGAATATTAAATCCAGGAGTCTTTGTGGTTGCTGGTGACTCAGCTAAGGATGCTATTTCCTCTAGGTGTTACATAAAGCTTGTGATTAAGCGGCTTTCTCCTGAGAAAACTTTTCAGTGGAATTAATGTTTCTATTTTCATTGAAAAAGTTTCTTTGAAAAGTCTCACCTGCTGAAGAAGTTTTAGATTTTGAAAAACTTTGAATCAAGTTTTCACTTGTCAGAAGCCATTTTCTGTGAAAATTGTCAACCTGCTTCCAATGTGAACTGGGCATTTTATTATTTATATGTAGACTTTTAAATGTATTTTAATTGTACTACTGATATTAATTCCATATTTTATATATTATTTAATAATAATTGTGGTTTATGGAATTATGGTGTATGTCATAGCTGGAGCAGAGTTATGTCATAGCTGGAGCAGAGTGCAGCCTGTGGGATACTAGAGCTGATCATCAGAGGGCATTTATGGGGGGAGAAGAGGAGGAGAACAAACTAGTTTGGCGATGGAGCTTAATACATTTCCTAAAGATATAACGTGATGATGACGCATGCAAAGTCAGGGTCCCAGGAATTCCTCCAGACTTATGCCTCCGTGTTCCATCCCTCAGCACGACAGATGAGAGTCATGTCCCTTACTGCTCAGGTGGGAAGCGCTCGGTTGTTGCAGGGCGGCCTCCCAACCAGCGCAGACCACAGCGCCGAGCGTTTCACGCAGCTCACGCAACGCAGGACTACGCAGTATTCTGCTGCGCAAGGTTTTGCTTTGTATTCAAGTGCACAGCCCGGGCTTTGACCACTACACTCACTCAAGGTCCCAGGGTGGTTTTTCTTTGCCATATTCCATTTGCTAATCCAAATGCTGGCCAGACATTACTGTGGACAAATGGGGTCTGAGTTATGTTATTCATAACCCAGTTATTATTTTGTTATTATATATGTTATTTATAACCAGTTATTCAACTGGCTATCTGTTCGTCAGCTGGCTGTAGTCTCCCTTTCTCCATGAGCTGTTGTTCAGCTGCTGGATCATACCCACCAGCTACTGGGCCTTCGATGAGGGGGAGCGGACTTCCAGCAGCTTGTGCATGATCCTAATTATAAGTTGGGCATTGTGCTTGCAAGACTTCTGTAGGGAATCTTATTTGTGGGATTAAATAATGAAAACAGAATTTTACTGTACAGATATGTTGCCATTTCCTGCACGTCCAAAGAACCTAAGGAGAAAGGCGGGAGGCATAAGAAGAAAATGGCTCTCCGAGAAACCATGCCTTTCTAACTGCAAACAGAATATGGCACCAGGTTAGCGAAATGTTTGCGTTGAAATGCGAACCCCCCTGCTGTTGTAATTGTTGTACTTGTTGTTGTAATTGGGGACAATCACAGGTTTAATCTTCATTATTCCCCATCTTTTGCTGCCATCTACTGGCACTGACCGAATGGACTCATCGTTGGACCTTGGGTAACCATGTCTCTGTTTTACTCTATTTATTTAAGAGCTAAAAGTTTTGATAAAACCATTATTTCTGCTCGCCTTGGAAGGTTGTCTTCCTGTCCGTTTTAAATCTCTTCGATTCGCTGTTAGCTTTCCAGCACGGATATATCATATTGAGTTACTGGTGGCAAAAAAAAAGTGGCTTTTTGGCTCAAAAGGGAAGAGGAGGTGCAGACAGTGTAGCAGACTTTCTGCATGTGATGACTCTCCTCACAGGACTCCTGCGTGAGTTCAGAAATTCCTGAGAAGAAGTAAGGAAAAGGTCTATCTGTGTTGAGCTGGGAATGGATTTGCTTTAATAGGAACTGACTTGCTTTTTATTGCCTCAGACAATGCTGAATACGTCATGTTTTTCAGAGGAAGGTAAACTCCATCACCACCTCACATCTTCTTGCAGCGATGGGGTGGAGGGGAATGTCCCTCATGTTCATGAGGATGGCTGGCATTCACCCCCAAAATTTTGTAATCACAAACCATCAGAGCCTAGGGCAGGAGAGCTGAAATGCTTCTGTCATGAGGGTCGCTCGTGCCACACGCAGCACTTCATATCGTGTGGAACAGCAGCCAGGGGACCCGCAGAGAGGGCTTTTGGAACGGATTAACTGAGAAACGCAGCGCTTGTGTGATGGCAAGCTCAGGCCGTGTTTGGGGAGAAGTCATGGCTGAAGAAAAGAGAGGCAATCCAGAAAAGCCAAGTAAAGCAACTGTCTCCTTGGACAACAGCATCCTGCGGTGTGTCTCTCTTTATATGTGCTGTCAGGCAACAACATCATTCGGGTATCGGCGGGTTTCATCGCTTCAGGAGACTGGCTGCAGGTAATGTTGTAACTCTTTGATGAGAGTCTTGTAAATGATCAGATAGGCATTAAGTCAGGCAGAAGTCATTCAGAAAAGGTCAATGCTTGGATTTTTGCTGTTGATAAAGGGAAACAAGACTGGATGGATTTTTATTATGGTTGGCCCTTGATGGATTTCTTCTTCTCCCCTCTAACAGGCAACCATTAGGTGAGCCCACCTGAATGCACCAGTGTCAGAACAGAACAGGAGAGCAGGCTCCGAATCCAGCCTCTTCCATGTCGGTGCAACAGGACCTCCCAGAACAGCAGCCTTGCTACCTTTGGCTGTCAGGCTGCTGGGAGCTGTTGTGAGTCTAATAGCATTCAGCTCATGTTTCAGCTTAGACAAAAAAATTCACAGGGTCCTATAATTGCCTAGTGAAAAGGCACTGTATTAGATCACACCTTAGACACTTCTTACTTGGCGGAGCAGGATTCCTCTCTGCAATCTATTCTCTGGAGCTCTGGTTTGCTTTAATGCAACTTAGGTTTAAATTAAATGGGATTTTTGCCACCCCCACAGAGTCAGACACTTGCTTTTATGAACAAAGTATTGAACCATTTAGCTATCAGCCCATTTCCTTCTGCCACCTGCCTGCAGACACCTGCAGACGGCCAGGATAATTCTTCTTTATTCCAGTGCTTTCTTTCCTAATTATAAACCTTTTGCAGTGGCTCAGACAATTCCCCTCTTCACTTGCCACTTTTAACCTTTAAAAAAATCTTTAATGACTTGCCATAAAACCTTGAGTCGTCCATGTTCAATGTATCTCCCAACCCATTTTCCCTGTAGGCCTGTGCAGTCATACGCTACATTACAGTTATTGGGACCAGGCTCAGAGAAAATGGAGAAAGCTCGTTTCAGAAAAGCAGGCCCCAGACTTAAGAATTGAATCACAGTGTCCAAGCCTGTGTTGACACATACTTCCTCCACGAAACTCCCTGAGGACGAGAAAGAAAAAAAGCCACTGGCACAGTCGGGAGCGGAGAAGGAATTTATTAACTCTGTGGTCTGCGGCCGCCACGAGAGGCAAAAGGAGACTCCAGTGCCGTAGGCAGACGTCGCAGCATTCTTCATCTTGGTATAGCACGTACATGTAAGGCAGTTTCTACAAAGTGCATGGATAGAGGATACTCCTGGGCAACACATGCCGGAGGACACAAGAAGATTGTTCTCGCCTCTCCTAGGGAGGGGAGTGTGTTCTGCACCTCCCCGTTACTTTCTCACCTCGACCCTTCTCGCCGCTGTACTGGGCTGAGCTGCTTGCGCCGAGCCTCGGCCTGGGGTTTGATCTGCAGCTCCCCACCTTCGTAGGACCAAGGCTCCCCGTGGATCTCTGCTGGCTACTCTCAGGTCCCTCCCGTCTTCCTTGGCCACGCAGGGCGTGTGATGAGGGGGGTTCTACCAATCTGAGCTTTTGTTTTGTTACGCAGGCAAATGCACATTTGCCTGTGACCTAAAAAAGGGTGCGCTGGGTATAGTTCTGTCTGTGTGTGGTCTCTGTTACATACGCAGTCGAATTTGTCAGTGTGCGGTTTGTGGCGTGTGTATGCGGCTGAGGAATGGTTTTCTGAGTTGAAATTTAGGTACTGTGTTCTGTACTTGTTTGCAACAATAACACAAATTACAACTTGCAAAGTCCTTTGCAAATGTCGACATCTTGTTCCTTTGCCTTCTCACAGAGGCAGCAGCTGGCTGTCCTCCAGTCTTTGTAAAATGGTAAATAAACAAAGATCCGGAAGCAAGGCGGTGTGACCGTCACTACACAATTCAGTTCTCTAGTGAGCCAGTTCCTTATCTTGATAAGGTCCTTCCAGATACACTTTATACTCCGTTAGAATAACACCGCCTATTGTGCCTTCGCCCGATGCCACCTTAACCCCTCAGACTCTGCAAGAAGCCTGGGCTGGAGCGACGTTACAAGGGAGCATCCAGAGAAGAGGAATGGAGAGGGCTGACCCCACTCCTGCAGGACACCGAGCCAGGGCAGTGAGGCAGCGGGGGCTGCTCAGCCACCGAGCGAGACCAAGAACAGCTCTGGCAAGCACGTGCTAAACTCTTGCCTCAGTTTCTTTATTAGAAGTCATACTTGCGTGGTAGTACAGTAATATATTTAAGCCTAGACAACTATCCAGTTTTTGACACGCTCAGGATCTGATCAAAACTTTGTAGATTAATTTAATTAATTACATTAATTATTTTAATTAAACATATTATTTTAATTAAAGTAATTAATTCAATTAATTATTTTAATTAAACTTTGTAGATCCATTAACAGAAATTTTTCCTGTCACTGACCGCTGATCAGGTCCTCCATCTTTTAGAAAAGAAATTCTCATTCTTCAGCTGCAGCTTTTTCTCAAGTTCATGTCTTTCAACTCTGGCCTGGAATCAGGTTCTCACAGATAGCCGGACAATCAAAATAATTTTGCTCCTAAGTTTTTTCTGTATTTTACAACAGACAAATCCTGATGAAGATAATCGGCAGTCCTTTTAAGTCCTTCCATCTGGAATGATCCAAAATTGCTTATAAACAATAATTCTCATGTACTTCAACCAAGTTTGAAACACATCCTCTGTGTGGTAGAACACAGCAGTCCTAGCAGTGAATTCGACCCAACACTTCCCAGGTTAGTAGCAAGCCATGGGTTATTTTGGGATGGATTGTTCTTCATTTGCCATGCTGAAGCAGGTGTACTGTATGTAGACTACCTACATACTCATTTAACATATTCAAATTGATTCTTTGACAATTTTGAAGTACTTTGTTAATTTTATTTTGCCTAAAATTATTAATGAATGTGATCTCAATTCACAGCATTCTCTCATGAATTGTCCACTGGCATTTTTTTTCCCAGGTTCAACATGAAGTTTCTCAGAGTGGGCTGGGAAACGCTTGCAGGACAACGTGAACAGCAAGGGACAATGACTTCTGGAGCCTTTGTTACTTTCCTACCACAGTAACTTTGCTATATTTTCCAAGATCACCTTCCGCAGCTTTAATGGGAAAGATATCTTTACTTCCCTCTTACGTCATTACTCTAAAGTATTCTGCACAGAGGTTGATGGAGCAGCATCTTGCATTTGACTGATGTACCCTGCAGATATTTCATCTATAAAGCATTTTGATTCCTTCTAGATTAAAGGATTTACAAGACCATCAATACTTCCCATTAAAGTCAGTGTAAGTTGTTTTTTGTTAATAAAAGCCTTCCAAAAAAAAAACCCCAACAATTTGCTGGATTTTGTAAAACTGCCTCCAGTCCAATATTGAGATGTTACTTGAGAAGTAGATGTTGACGATATAATACGCAATGTAAAAGCAATTCAGATCAATCAATCCTTTACATTTTAGATCCATACATACACTTAGAGCTTAATTCTAAGCCTATTTTCCCACTGACTTGGTGGATCAAGTGCTACATTTTTTAGTTTATGATTTTCTGACTTTTTAAACTTGCTTTTGTAAATAAATGTTATAACTTTAATTTTTCAATAAGGAAGGTAAGTAGAGAGTTTATATGACCTGCCTGTGGTAGATCATTGTATTATCAATTTTATGACAATGTCAACACAGGCACAGGCTGCAGTGAAGATAAGGTTCCAATTACGCCAGGGCGTGTATAAGAGCACACTAAAGGACATTTATAATTCAAAAAATGTATGGTTTAAATTCAGGGTTAAGGCCAAATAAGTCTCTTATTTGTCCAGCTAGACCTGGGAAGACCAGAGTTTTCCGTTTTAAAGGAAATTCTGCAGCTTTAAATGTCTCTCCTTTTCAAAACTGGAAGAAAAAGGGGTGTTTCTAGATGTATTTTGTAAGATATATCCCCAGAAAAATACTGTTTACTGTAAAGAAAAAAAACACATTTCAACATTATTTTTGTATTATATAAAATAATTTCAGTACATGACATTATCTGGAAATGCTATATTGAAATGTTAGTTTCTGCAATTGTTGAAAAAGAACCTTTCCACTTTGTCAAAAGGTGTTATCTCAATTTTTTCCAAGAAATACAATTACAGAAATTGATTTGCATCTGCAAAATGTTTACACTTTGATGAACACTGCATGTTCTGTTAGCTCAACCTGCTCTTTGAACTAGCCTATTGGAGCAGTGTGTCATGTTACAGACAGGTGAATGCAGCCACCTTGCACATCATCCACTGCATAAAACCTTCAGAAATCCTGTTTTCCCCTCAGATTTCTCAGTAGAGCCCGAGGCTCCTAAAGAGCTACTTTGTAAGTAGAAAATGTTATTCATATCCATAAACCATCAAATAGACTCTACCTATCTGATCTAGCGCTCTTAAGGCATACTATTGCCAATTCCCAGCACTCCAAATTTTCTGGGGTTGGTTTAAAATCATGAAATTTTTAGAACAATGATGAATTTTAGCTTTTCTGACCCGCCTTGCGGTATTTAAGCCTCAAACAGTACATTTCAAGACCTTTTCCACAGCCAGCACGGAGTAAGCAGGTTCTGCACGGATTTTCAGGTTATCACAGGGCTCCAGAGGCCCCGATCGTAAGGGATAGCCCTGCAGGATTCAGAAGACGGAGCTGGGTGCCTGGGCTGCCCACACAGAGCATGGGAGGCATTAGTCACCGATGGAGAGAAATTCACAGGACATGATGAACGACGACCTACGCTCACCAGTTGGGAAACAGCAAGACAAGATGGGGTTCAAACCCAGTCCCTCCAAGGAGGCCAGGCTGCTGCCCCGGCGCTGCAGAAAGACATCTCCTCTCACTCGGGATCTGCAGGAGCAACCTCCCCATGAAAACCTCCCCAACATAAAACAGCCCCATGAAATAGCTCCCATGTACCCATGCCACATGTCCCAGCCTCACGCAGGCGTCTCACGTCCTACCCAAGTTGTAAAAATAGCAAGTTCCCTGGAAAAGAAATGCATGTATGTTCAAGGCAGCTACCCAGAATCAGCAGATACTTGAAAACAGTAGCATTAGCCTCGTTTTGCCTCTGTTCCCCATTCCCAGAATTGAGATGATAATCCCAGCCGTTTGCACATGATGATGGATAAAATACATTCATCAGTGCTTGTGATCCATGGGTACACAACGGTAAAAGCCCCACAGGATCCAAAAGAAGGGAATGAATAATTCTGCATCTAGTCAGAGGGTTATATAATATGCATTAAATAATAGCTTGAGCTGCACATTGAGTCAGGAGGATGAAACGGACTATTGAAAAACAGCTCATTTGCTGAAAAAAGGCAGGAACCTGTGGGAAGAGGAATATGTGATCATCTAATTAAGAAATATATAATTATCTCTACACGTAAGGGGACCGAACTTCGAGCTTACACGTAACCTCATTTCTTAACTTTTAAGTATTTCTTAACTTTCCCTTGCTTAACTTTGCAGCTCTACTGTCTTTTGTCAAATGCGTTTCGGTTCCCTTCCAAACGTAAAACAGCAATACACCCCAGGCTGGGGAACAGCGCGTTTGTCCCACACAGCCACTTTGACCAACCCAAGCGAGAAGCAGGTCTAGTTCTCCAGGGCTTCAGCTCGGACGCCTTCCGCTTGGGGAGCTGGAGCAGCAGCAGGCAAAGCACGTGGAGTACGAATCAGAGGGGAATGAAACCCCCATCGCCAGCCCTTTCCGCTTGCTCTCAGCCACTGTTTTCTCTCAGTCTCTGCTCCAGCATTTCATCCCCTTCTGACAAGTGTCTTCCCCCTGGGTGTTTCAGTCCCTGGTCTTGCACTCGGCGGAGCCCGTGCTCTGCAGCCGCCCTCTGCTCCCTGGCGTTGTTTACAGCTCGGGCAGCGGGAGGCACGCGGAAGAGCACCGACAGGAGAGTCCTCTCTCTCCAAACACTGGTGACTGGTACCCAGAAGAACTGCAGTTGCAAGGGTGGCCTGCTCGGCCGTCCCCAGCCGGACTGTCCCCTGGTGCTCATGCAGGAGTGACAGACACGGGATTCAAACAGCTGGCAAAAGCTGGAGCATGCTTGGCACACCTCCAGACGGCACCTTCAGATCGTTTCTCTACTGACCATGTGCCCATGATATTTTTTCAGAAGTTCACTACTTGGTGAAATTTGATTGCTAGTAGTTTTGAGGGGCGCTTTTTGTTCTCCCCCCAAACGGGAACTGTAAAACACATACCCCTCTCACAGCTAAATTTTCACGTCCCATTCAAAAGCACAGAATCACTGTAACTTATAAAGGCAAGTACTAAAACAACTTCAAATGATGGAAAACAAAGCATTTTTCTCTCATGTCATCATCAGGACTGAGTATCTTTTGCTGAACTTTTCAAATGAGAAGTACAAATTTCAGGCCAAGCTATCACGGTTTGGCCCAGTTATGAGCAACTTAAACAGTGTGTTAGATTGGTAATTCCACCACCTGCAATGTCAGAAGGATGTTGTTGATGTGCTACGGATCTATTAATTAGGAAAGAGAGGCATGAAAATAATTTTCAGAAATGTCTAGAAATTTTTAGATACTTTTTAAAAAAATTAATCTTCTGCAAACAGTGTTCCTTCTGGGGGTGATAGTCAGGGCATGGGGGCCCAGGGGGTGTTCTCCTCAACCCTTCTGGAGAGGGGAAAGGATGCGAGAAGGAAGAGGAGACAACTGTGTGTCAACTGGTTGAGGACCTGGTGTCACCGACAAGGTTTTGGTTTCTATGACCATGGGACCTTTTTTGAGGTCTGCTTGGGAGAGATGGGAGCCACCTCGCTAAGCAGGACAAAGGCATCCTTGCCAGCAGGATGGCTGACCTGGTAGGAAGGGCTTTAAACTAGGAATGATGCGGGAGGCAGAATCACCAGCAGCCCTGTGAGGGAGTGACACACCAGGCTGATGAGCAGAGGGGCGGGGGAGATGTGAACAAAAGGGAAGACAAAATCAACAAATCATGGCTGACGCCAAACTCAAGCATTTGCATGTAAGCAAGGAAGTGCTGACAAGGCAACAGTATGGAACAAAAACAAAGCCTTTTTCTCTCATCTCGTCGTCAGGACTGAGTATCTTTTGCTGAACTTTTCAAATGAGAAGTACAAATTTCAGTCCAAGTTATCACAGTTTGGCCAATTCATGAGTAACTTAAAGAGCATATTAGATTCATAATTCCACCACTTTTGCTGAACCTTTTTCGAGGAAATTAACATGCCAAGGTGCCTCTCTGAAGTGCCTGTGCACCGGTGCACACAGCGTGGGAAATAAACGTGGTGAGTTAGAGATGCGTGTGCAGTTGCAGGGCTACAGTCTCACAGAGATCACAGAGGTGTGCTGGGATGGCTCCCATGACTGGAGTGTTGCAATGGAGCGACACAGGCTCTTTAGGAAAGGCAGGCCGAGAAGACCTGGAGTTGCCTGTTACTGCGAGAGAGCAGCTGGAGTGCCTGGAGCTCCACCTGGGGATGGATGATGAGCCAACACAAGGATGCGAGGAACACAAGGATTAAAGAGCAGACCAGTATGGGTGACATTGTAATGGGTGTCTGCTATAGACTACCTGACCAGGAAGATCAAGCCGATGGGGCCCTGTACGGATAGAAGCAGCTTCATGTTCCCAGGCCTTGTCCTCATGGAGGACTTTAGTCCTGGAGAGCACTTCCTGACTCAAGTGATAGAGAAGCCACTGAGGACAGATGCTCTGCTGGACTGCATACTCACAGACAAGGAAGGGCTCACTGGGGACGGTAAGGTTGAAGGCAGCCTTTGCTGCACTGACCATGAGATGGTGGAGATGCTGAGAGGAGGGAGCAGGGCAAATGCAAGCTCAACAACCAGACTTTGATCTCTTCAAAGATTTGCTCAGAAGAGTCCCATGGGATAAAGCTCTGGAGGTAAGATGGGCCCAAGAAACCTGGTCAATACTCAGCAATCACCTCCTCCAAGCTCAAAAGTGTCCATCCTGATGAGTGTAGATGAACAGGAGCTCCTTGGCCCACAAAGGGGAAGCCCACTCAAACTTACAAAGGAAGCATACAGAAGGTGGAAGCAAGGATGTGTAACTTGGGAGGAATAGAAAGACACTGTTCAAGCATGCAGGGATAAGGTTAGGAAAGCCAAAGCCCAACTGGAATTGGGAGAGGTGTCAAAGGAAACAAGGAGGGCTTCTACAAGTACTTGGGTGACAAAAAGGATATTAGGGAAAATGTGGGCCCACTGCTGAATGAGACCAGGGACTTGGTGACATGGGACATGGAAAAAGCTGAGGTACTGAATCCACCTTTGCCTTGGTCTGCAAGAGCAGCCTTCAGGAACCCCAGGTCCCAGAGACCAGAGGGAAAGGCTGGAGCAAGGAAGATGTACCCTTGGTGTAAGAGGATTAGGTCAGGGAATACTTAGGCAAACTGGACATGAATAGGTCCATGGGCCCTGATGGGATGCACCCACGAGTGCTGAGGGAGCTGGCAGATGTCACTGTGGGGCCACTCTCAATACTCTTTGATTGATCATGGCGACTGGGAGAAGTGCCTGAGGGCTTGGAGGAAAGCAAAAGTCACTCCTAACTTCAGTAAGGGCAGGAAGGAGGAACCAGGGAATTACAGGTTGGTCAGCCTCACCTTGATCCATGGGAAAGTGATGGAGCAACTAATCCTGGAAACCATTTCCAGGCACATGAAGGACAAGAAGGTGACTGGGAGTAGCCAGCATGGATTCACCGAAGGGAAATCATGCTCGACCAACCTGGTAAACTTCTGTGATGAAATGACTAGCTGGGTAGACAAGGGCAAAACAGTGGATATTGTCTATCTGACCATCAGTAAGGTTTTCAACACTGTCTCCTGTAAGATCCTCACAGACAAGCTGTTGAAGTGTGGGCTGGATGTGGACAGTGAGGTGGATTGAAAACTGGCTGAACAGCTGGACCCAGAGGGTGGTGACCAGCAGCACAAAGTCTCATTGGAGAGCACTAACTAGTGCTCTACCTCAGAGGTCAATACTGGGTCCAATCCTGTCCAACATCTTCATTAATGACCTGGATGATAGGGCAGAGTGTACCCTCAGCAAGTCTGCTGATGACACAAAACTGGGAGGAGTGGCTGATATGCCAGAGGGTCGTGCTGCCATCCAGAGGGACCTTGACAAGCTGAAGAAATGGGATGACTGGAACCTCGTGAAGTTCAATACGGAGTGCGAAGTCCTGCACCTGGGGAGGAACAACCTCAGACACTAGTACACGCTGGGGGCCACCCACTTGGAAGGCAGCTTTGCAGAAAAGGACCTGAGGGCCCTGGCAGACACCAAGTTGAACATGAGCTAGCAGTGTTCCCTTGCTGCAAAGAAGACTAACGGTATCTTGGGCTGCATTAGGAGGAGTGTTGCCAGCAGGTTAACTGCTCCACACTGGTGAGGCCTTACCTGGAGTACTGTGTCCAGTGCTAGGCTCCCCAGTACAAGAGAGACATGGACATACTGGAGAGGGTGCAACAAACGGTCACGAAGATGATGGACTGGAGCATTTCTCCTAGGAGGAAAGGCTGAGAGCACTGGGACTGTTGAGAAGAGAAGGCTCAGGGGGATCTTACCAATGTGTAAGTACCTGATGGGAGGATGCAAAGAGGATGGGGACAGGCACCACCAAATGGTGCCCTGTGACAGGACCAGAGGCAATGGGCACAAACCTGAAACATAGGAGGTTCCCTCTGAACATCAGGAACCACTTTTTTATGGTGAGGCTGACTCACAGTAAAGAGAGAGAGGCTGTGTAGTCTCCATCTTTGGAGATACTCAAAAGCCATCCGGATATCGTCCTGGGCAACCGGCTCTCGGTCGCCCTGCTTGAGCAGGGGGGGTTGGACCAGATGACCTCCAGAAGTCCCTGTCAATCCCAATCAATCTGTGATTCTGTACTGTTCTAAATTTTATGAAAGATATTGACAATTAGTTGATAGGAAGTATTGAGAAAAATGTAAAGATGCAGAAATTAGTCTCCACATGCAACAGTTATAGTTTTTTATTACCCAGGTTGGTGGAATGTGTTTGTTCCAACATAATTTTTGAAGAGATTTAATACTGAAGCAGAAGAAATGTATTACCAAATGTCAGCAAGAAAAGGAAAAATTAGACTACTCCATGATTTTTACATTTTCTCATTATTAAAATTGTTGAAAAAAACAGAGGAAAACATTGCCAATTTTCTACAAAGGAATAGAATAAAGCACAGTACATTTCCACAGCTTGTATCTGCATTTTTTTGTTGAATGGTCTGTTCAATAAAACTCTGAAATTAACTTGAGGAAGAAAAATTAATTAACAATTTGATTGAAAATAAATTTGATGTCTCAAGTGCGTGTCAGCATCTGAATTTTGATAACACATTTGACTGAGTATAAGCCTTCCCCTCGAAATTCATTCAAGTGAGCATCCTCTTGGAAATTTTCATGTACCCTGAAAATGTGAAAGGACACAAAGTGACACAAACTTAATGAAATTAACATAAAGTGGAGGATTAAAAACCGTGGGACAAAAATTATTTTTGTGTTTTCTATATGTACAGTGGAGTGCAATGGGGAGGACTTTAATAATAATTTCCATTCAGGATTTAGAAAATGGTGTAAGTAATTGAATTGGGATCAGTGACGCCTGTGTGGGTGGAAATACCTCCGAATGCTCCAAAAGCATTTTGAATTTCAAAACAGCTCTCTGGTTCATTATCAGTCTCTAGAGTAGTTAAGCCGTGCCCGGTTTGCAGCTGTGGGAAGGTCCACATCGCAGCAGTGCAGCATCTTTTTCTTTCGGCTCTGCCATTTGTCAAACCCTGCGTCAAGGTTCTTGAGGAGCTGCAGTAGGTGAGACCTCGTGCAGTGTAAACCATACCCTAAGGCGTTGCCTTCCCAGTGAACACGTCATCTGAGACTGCTTTGGAGCTGGTCTTGGCATTGCTATTCAAGGGACATGCATCAAGGGATGCCCTCCGACGACCTTCATTCTTGCTGTGAGAACTATCAAGGAACGGCCGAGAAGTGGAGATCAGGAGGGGGTACAAAGCGAAAAAGAATCAGGATCTGACACCCTTTGGCTGTTCAGGTATGCAGAAACATTTTAAGACAGAGAAGGCCAGGTGGACGAAGCTTCAGTTCAGGCTTCCGTCTCACAAGCGAAGGATGGGCACAAGGCAGGGGCAATTGAGAAGAGCGATGTGGTGGGAGCGCGGAGTACGGACGGGGTGTTAACGCTGCAAAAGAGAGCAGAAACATGACCGAAAGGACACGCTCGGGGCGGCTGTGCGAAATCTGGGGCAAGGACGGGGGAACAAAGTAGAGGTGGGAGGGCAGGCACGGAGATGTATGGGCAGCGGCAAGGAAATGAGGCAGCGGCGGGACAGCAGGGCTGAAAACCTGACGTCATGGGGGTGGGTGGGGTGGGTGTGCAAACCAGAGGACTCCACGGGAGAAAAAGTGCCAACGTGGAAAAGGTGACAAGGAAAGAAACAGGAGTGCCAATACATCCACGGTCACCAACACGGCTGTGCCCCCCCACCCCAGCCCCACGTGTGTGTGGGGCACGCTGATGCCTCCCACAACATGCACGGTACCCTCCAAAGAACACGC
>NW_010522723.1:0-4657 GCF_000687285.1 Phaethon lepturus
CATTAAGTACCTCAGCCTTTTACTCATCCTTGGTGGCAATTTTCCCCCCTATACCCAATAAAGGATGGAGATTCTCCTTGGCTCTCTTTTTGTTGTTAATAGATTTGTAAAAACATTTTTTGTTGTCCCTTATAACTGTGGCCAGATTGAGCTCTAGCTGGGCTTTTGCCTTTCTAGGTTTCTCTCTGCATGACCTAACGAGTTCCTTGTACTCTTCTTGAGTCGCCTGCCCCTTTTTCCAAAGATGATAAACTCTCCTCTTTTCCCTGAGTCCCAGCAAAATCTCTCTGTTCAGCCAGGCCGGTCGCCTTCCCCGCCAGCTCTTCTTACGGCACATGGGGACCGCCTGCTCCTGCGCCTTTAAGATTTCCTTCTTGAAGGCTGTCCAGCCTTCCTGGACCCCTTTGTCCTTCAGGACTGTCTCCCAAGGGACTCTCTCAACCAGTGACCTGAACAGGCCAAAGTCTGCCCTCCGGAAGTCCATGGTAGCAGTTTTTCTGACCCCCCTCCTTACTTCACCAAGAATTGAGAATCCTGTCATTTCATGGTTGCTAACCCCAAGTCAGCCTCCGACCACCACATCTCCGTTTGTAAACAGCAGGTCAAGTGGGGCACCTCCTTGAGTAGGCTCACTTACCAGCTGTGTCAGGAAGTTGTCTTCCATACACTCCAGGAACCTCCTAGACTATTTTCTCTGCTGTGTTGTATTTCCAGCAGACATGTAGTAAGTTGAAGTCCCCCACAAGAACAAGGGGTAGCAATTGTGAGACTTCTGTCAGCCGCTTGTAGAATGCTTCATCTGCCTCTTCATCCTGGTTGGGTGGTCTGTAACAGACCGCCAGCAGGATATCCGCCCCTTCCCCCTCATCCTTACCCATAAGCACTCAATGTTGTCATCACAGTCGCTGAGCTCTATATAATCAAAATACTCCCTAACATACAGAGCCACTCCACCGTCTCTCCTTCCTTGCGTGTTCCTTCAGAAGAGCTTATAGCCATCCATTGCAGCACTCCAGTCATGAGAAGCATCCCTCCATGTTTCTGTGATGGCAACTACATCATAGCTGTCCCGCTGCACAATGGCTTACAGCTCCTCCTGTTTGGTGCCCATGCTGCGTGCGTTGGGTTTGCTGCCCATGCCACGTGCATCGGTGTGGATGCACTTGAGCTGGGCCATTGATTTCGTCCCCAACTCCAGCATGCCCTAGGCTCATCTCTAGTGAGCCTGGTTTTATCCCCTTCCCTCTTCAAATCCAGTTTAAAGCCCTCCCGATGAGCCCCGCCAACTCGTAAGCAAGAATCCTTTCCCCTTTGGAGACAGTTGAACTTCATCTGCTGCCAGCAGGCCTGGTGCTGTGTAAACCTCATTATGGACATTCTAAAAAGAAATAAAACATTTCAAAAGATAAAACTTTTCTAAACAATCTCTATTATAAAAATACTGAACAATACAATTATTGTCAGTAGTTGGTAAAGCAGTTCTTGAGGGGTGATGAAATTTGAGAGGCAACAAACCATTACTAATTGTTAATGATTTGAAAGAAAAAATTACTTTTCGCAATTATGTATTGGAGGAAGTCCACGAGAAGGACTTTCTCTTAGCAGGACTGTGTGTTCCTTGCTAAGAGCAGATCTAGTTTTGTGGTCACAAAGTAATGGTAATTTCTTTAGGTACATGTTTCTTACTTCAACAGAGAATCTTGTCAAAAGTCTTTCTCATCTCTGCCAGCTGACATTTCCTCATTACATTCACAAACAGATTATTTTAGGTGGAATGTGGTAATTACTGAGCACTGCGTGGAGATGCTGAAGATGTAAGTCTAGATGTTGCTTGTAGTCTTCATGACAGTTTGAGTGAACTGTGTATTTCCTTAGAAAAGCTTGCAAGCATGTAGTTGCGTGCCGTATATGCAAGACAACTTAAAAATACTTCTTTTATTTTAGAATTTCTGGAATAATCTGTAATTGTTCTTTTGAAATAAAATAATAAATGTGGTATAAAAAAGATCACTGCCTTAATACTGAAGAAGCTATGCAATTTATTTTAAATCTTATGATGGAAATAGCTTGTCCAGAATGGATGCTTAAATATTTTTCCATCATCCAGTGATCTGGAAGTTTTGATATTAAGTTCTAAATTTATATCATTCCTACAGGGAGTATAGGAAAATTTAAACAGAGGAACATCAACTCAGATGGAAAGTTCTTCCTTTCCCAGAATTGTTTCTATGGAATAAAATTCATGCTGAACCATAATGCCTGCCCTGAAAGTCAGCTTTTCCAAATTAGAATATACTTTCAAAATCAGTTTGCAAGACATTGTCTTCTGTCAGCAAGAGGAAACTATGAGTGTCAAATCAAAACATTTTATATAATGTCACTGCCATAAATGTTCTGTTCTTGAAAACCGAGCATCTGGAGAATAATACAAGGGCATTATACAGAGAGATTAAAAAAAATAAAAACATTCTTCCCAGGCTGGGCATCAAGTTGAACTGAATATTCTGATTTTATTTTTTTTTTTTAAGATCCACATTTTATTTAATGACTTTTACTTTAAAAATAATTTGAAGAACAGTTTTCTCTGCTCTTAATTTGCAAGAATGAGAAGGAAGTTAATATAAAGGTTCATATTTTTGTAGAGAAAGCAAGCACTGACAATCACACTGTGAACAATTCTTCAGAGAACACTGATGACCAAATAACTGGAGGAATCGTTGGGACGAAAAAGGTACGTGGCCTGATTTTTCCTTATAGTTTTACCAGTGACCAAGGCGGCGGTGGGCAGTTACCAAGCTGAATCAAATACCCCAATTTACCTGATCTGCATAAACAGTTAAACTGCTGAGCAATCTGTTCCTTTTTGTGATAAAATAACTTAAAATTGTCCAAATAATTGCTCTGTTAAAATAAGTCATAGTACTTCTGTCAGTAGAAATGAGATAAAGCCCATTATCACCTGGTCATGTGTAGTATGCCCATAAAAGACAGGTTGTTAATCACATCAGATTTTGGTGAGGTGAAAACTTAGGACTTGATTCTTATGGGACATTACCTAAAGATATTTTCCACCCTATTTTTCTCTGAAAGCAGCAGCTGAGCTAGTTGACCTTGTATCTATTTCCAACATGCACTGATTTAAAGAGCCTGTTTATATATATGTATATGCATGTTGAGGAGTACCTTATATGGAATTTCTTACAGGTTTAGGATCCAAAGACTTCTGCAGAAACTGGCTGCTGTGTTTCCTGTTGAACAAAGACCTTAAGCACCAATTAACTTCAAGCACATGTGTGGTCTCACTGACAGAAAAACACATTGTCATTAACTTTAATGGGACTACACACATGTTTATAATGAAGCATATTAAGCATTTACTGCTCTGGGGCTTTGCAGATCTGAGCCTATATTTCTGCCTCAGACTCTTGTTTGAAAGAAACACAAATAATTTTGCACCACTTGCAGTATTTTGTACAAACTCTACAGTGTGTAATTTGACAAAATGCAATCCTTTTAACTTCTCTGATTCCTTTGTGCTATTTTGACACATTTCAAATATTGCAGCAGAATGTTTTTCATGAGCATTTTCTAAGTAGTCATGTTGTTTTGAAAAAACGATTTATTTTTACCAAAGAGAAATTCACGACCTAAGTTGACCTTGGTATATACAAAAGGCTTTGTGGTGTTTTTAACCTTGAATTTCACAGGTAACTGTTTTAGGCATATTATTGACCTGTTTTTTACTTCAGTTTTCCCTGTTTAAGCGAAAGCCACTGACAGGCCAAAAGAATGTATGTAGCACAAAGGAAGATAGATCTGGAAAGCCATTACAGAGTGGACAAGAAAAAGAAAAGGAAGATTTATCTGGTGAAGACAGTAAAGATGAAAACCAGAATCATACATTGGAGAATTCCAGGGAAACTGTGACTAACCAGGACAGAAGGGTGAAATCTTCTACTTGTATATTACTCTAACACTGTTATAGTACGTAAGAATGTGACAGTCTTAAAGCACATAGTGCAGTTTTTACTTGAACACAGTTAAGACTCACTAGAGATGTTGATGGTTGCTTTATTGATTGAATTGATTGCTGTGATTTTAAACACATAGACCATTTTCTTGATATTTATTGATAATTTTAACAGTTGCAATTGATATGCTTATCAGCATCTTGCTGGAGTTCTGTGGCCTTAACTGTTAGTGTTGTAAAACAAAATATATTTTTTTATGTGAAATGTTGAATACAGGCATTACATGTTTTTTGCTAAATAATTTTATTCTGTTTCAGTCTACAGAGTACCACTTTCAGTATGATCCTCTTACAAAATTATAATATTTTATGTAAGCTATTATTTGGTTTAACAATCTAGGTAAGAATACTGAAGCTCACGTTTTGAAGAAGGGTACTCGGTTACTTAGAAATACATATGCCTCTTTCTGTTTTGACTTAGGAAAACAGCAATAAAACATTCCAGTTAACATGTAGGCCATTATTGAGGAGGTTACTTAAGTATGTGCCTAATTTCATATATGGCAGTAGTTCCACCGGAAACAGTACCTAAGAGTAGTGTAAGTATATAAGTAAGTATCCTGCCAATCTGGGACTTGAAGAAACCTTTCATTTCTGAGAGATGCTGAACACCTTCACTCCTGCTGC
>NW_010522723.1:4688-12238 GCF_000687285.1 Phaethon lepturus
TGGGACTCTCTGCTCACAGAATCAGGCCCAATAAAAACTGGTCATCCTCGCTGTTGTTTCAGTTGGATTCTAATCATATATTCTTTGAACATCCATACCTTAATGAGTCTCTAGTGTAGCTTTTCTTAGAAGAAAATAATGTAACCAGAGTTACTATGGAATACATTGGTATGGCAAACAGAATCAATATTCATGTTTTTCTCAGGCAACCTGGCTTTTCTTCAGATGGAGTCTGAGCAGCAGGAGTGATGAATGCCATTATTGGTATGGATGAGCAGAATGGTTGTTTTTTGAACTGGTCCAAGAAGCAGAAGCAATAAACCCACTATTCTAATTACCAGCATTCCCTCTAAATACAATTTGATTTTTGAAAATTTTATAATTTTCAGAATAAGAAATATAACCCTGTGATGACTCTGATCCAGGGTCTGTGTTTGCCCTTAAACGAAAAACTGAGCACACTAAAGTATGCTTAGTTTTACAAGTGTACACAAGCTCTAGCATAAATATAGAATAAAGAATTATTTCTAAACTGAGTACTTCTCAGGATACTTTATAAGGGACAGATGATCTTTGTAGAAAATCTAGGAAAATGTTACGTAATTTCACTGACATACGAACACATTTTAATATGCCTTTGGCCATATTTTTGCCTTTGGTTTGTCCGTTTTCCTAGTTTCATTGTTGCTTAAGTTTTATATAACATAGTTAGAAGTGTATGGAGTTGTATTCGACCTAGAAGTTGATTCAGCTGAACACTTTGTCCCTGTAAGGATGGCAGGTGCCCAGCTTCTTCCACGGGGCCTCCGCTGTGCTACAGTAAGCATCATACTAAAAACCTGGATGCTTGGGTGATGACCCAAGCCAGAGTTAATTAAGATCCTTTTGTTTCTGTTATTTTTCTTTGGGCTACTCTTGAGTTCTGCAATGAACCTTACATTAGCTACTTTTTTTCTGCCAGTGTGCATTATATTTACATATTTTCTTGTTTTCCTGACTGCACATGTGGTTTCTGTTCTATTTGGATACTGTTGTGAATAGTAAAGAAGTGGAAAAGGAGAAATAAAGTAAAGAGTGTTCTCATTAATTTAAATAAGCTTTAATTATTTTTAAGTAGAGATCAGTCCAGAAATTGTTACTATAAGGACAATTTCATTTTTTAAAATGTGAACTAATTTAGTGAAAAATATTGCTTTAAAGTGGAAATTACCCTTGGACCTAATGCTACAGAAGTTTATGTAATGGATTCTAAACTGATGTACCACAAAGGAGTTTCAGGGACTTGTACATTTGTCTGGTCCATACACTTCACTTAAGAAGAAGCAGGAGCAAATTAATCCATTCAGATGTCTTTTTTACATGTCTTCCTCGGTAATAAAAATATTAAACAAATAAAACAAGTTACATGTACATGTGTATTATTTTAAAGGGTTTTTGTAACAAATTCACGATCCTTAATGTAAAAATGTAAGGAGGTTTTATTGCTGAAAGGCTTTCATCGACTGATGAGTAGCAAAAAGTTGTAGAAACATTTATAGTACATTTTTATCTGTTTGTTCTTACTTTCCCAAATATAACTGTATCAACCTAAGTCTTTATTTCTAGATTTCACAGCCCTGTCATACAACTGAGACTGTGCTTTAGAATTGCCAGTTTTCTAAAATTTCACCATCGAACCTACCATTAGGTGGAGTTTGTGCTCTGCGAAGGTGTAACTGCCTCATCTCACCCAGCCTCTGAAGCCAGAAATTTTCCTTCCCCTGGCCCCTGAAAAGCCGTTAAAAATACACACGCTGTATCATATTTTCTGATTCAAAATTCTCTGAACACTTTATGTTTTCTGGCATATTGCTTTTGGCGTTGAAGTACTCTGGTACCTTGACATGTTTGTGTAGTGTATTTTTGAAGTTTTAGACTATGTGTATTTGTAAAAATGCAAAGGCAGAAAAATACAGCTGCTCATGTGTTTCTCAAGGTATACATAGATGTTCAGTGGTCAAATTCTGATACACAAATATAAGTCTAGGTATACATGTTTGATCTAAAAAGAAGGTCTGTTAGTGCATCTTGCATACATACATATACGTATACGCACTGATACATGTATATATGTTTGTATATATACAAAGATACATGTATTTATAGGGATGTGTGTATATGTGTATATATGTATATGAACAATCAAACTGTAGCTGACCTCCTGAAATTTCCATCTCATCCATATATTTACATATGCATGTTTAGTGATTGCTGGGAAGCACAGGATTCATTTATGCAGCTACCATTCCTATGGAAGTTTGGGCTGACTGAAGTATAAGAGGAGGGAACATGCTATTTAGACAGTATCTTATATACATAAAGATAATAATAATATATTAAATTAACTTTGTGCAACTTTTTCCTTTTTCTTTCAGAAAATAGTTGTATAATATACAACTACATCAAATCTTTGTCCCTGGGAGAGATTTTAAGTCATGTTTTAATGTTGACATTCGGGGATTTGAAGTAAATTGAATTAATATCATGATGGTAAATGACTGTAAGTCCTGATAATCATGTATACACAAGCTAATCTTACATTACTATTTATAAACTAGCTATAAATAGTTATATATTAAAGGGTTCACTTAAAATGTATTCATCAATAAGACATTAACTTCTCCAGTTTTTGACAACTGGCTTTTGACATCTAGCATTTTTGACATGTACTTAGTATATCAGAAATGCTTTCCCGCACACAAAGTCCATTCTGTACTCAATTTCTGCTGAAACTGCTGGCCGAGCTCCTTGCTGTCCCAGACAGGGTAGTTCTTCAAGCAACACAGTTACGCCGCCACTACTGATACTCCTGCCACTACTCTCTACGTGTAATACCCCCGGGTGAAGGAGTAACACTTAGATTTATGACATGCACCTAGCCAGCACAGATGCTTAACAACACAGGGAAAAAAAAGTTCCAAAAATACCTAAGATAGCTGAATTAGTAGTAGAAAGGAAATCTACTTGAGTTAGATATTAAAATCCAATACTGAGCATGTTTAAAAATACCCAGATGTTCTATAGGAAAATGGTAACTATTTAGCGCATCCTCGGACTATTTTGTCTCTTTAAGATATAAATAAGCTATCTCTAAATTCCCTCGGCGTGTTTTTAAGAGCTATATTATTTATACTATTCACTACTTAGAGGTATACATCATTTTCACATCCTGTTATATCTAAATTCCTTTAAAAGCATAAATAGTGTCCTGGCTAAGTGTCATGAGACCACTATCAGCGGTGAGAATTAGAGAAATTAGTGCTTTGCTAGTAGCTCTGCTTTGCTCAACACCTTATACTGATGAGATCTCAAACTTTACACCTATTTGCCTTCCAAGACTGTGTTAGAATTACATTTTAATCACGCTGTATAATTACCAGTCTCTTTTTCAGGACCAGATAGTAATGACTCAACAAAAACATTGCAAAATCTAAATTCATCTAAACTGTTGTTCTTTTATTTGTACACAAAGAAATCCTGCATTTTCAAGCCCATTCTCATTTGATGTTGAAACAGTTTAGACATAGCTGTTTCCAGTCACACTCATCAAAAGCTGAAGAGATGTTAACAGTTGGAATTTTAAGAGATGTTAACAGCTTTAAAAAAATGAGAAATACAGAGGTTTTGTTTTTCAGTATATCTATTAAACACTAAACCATGTATCTGCTGATATACCACATACTATTCTTAAAAATATTTATGCATCATTCATTATCTAACTAAGAATGCAATATTGTCTTCCCCAAAAACTTCTGGTTTGCTGGTTGCCTAAGGCACTGTGTGAGTAGGACACGTGCACCCCGCCAGACGGAAGGGGGAAAGGCAACTGGTGTTTTCAAAGACTTGCTATGTATACTACGTATATGCTATGTATACTATGTATATGCTATGTATGTGCCTGACCTGGACTTTCATGTTGAAATTTTCCATAGCAAGGTTTTTGGTAGTGGAGAAATTGAGGGCAAGTTAGTCTAGCCATCTCCTTTATGCCATTGCTGAAAGGGAGGGCGTGAGGCCACCATCAACTGGGAAGACCCAGGGAGACTTCTTCAGACCACTGATATATGGAGCACATAACTGCTCAGCGATGGAACACACGGGCAAGAGAGTGCTGCCCTGATGAACATTGCTGCCCTGATGAACATCTCATTTCCCTAAAATACGTTATTTCTACAGCCAGGGCAGTATATTCCTTTGTACTTTTGTCAAGGAATGTGCCATTAAGGTTTAGGTCTGACCTAAGAAAGAAAATTACTAGGATATAACTTAAGACTGTTGTTTCACACAAGAAACTCTTTGATCATTACCTCTGTTATTTAAGCTTATGGAACAAGAATTTCCATTGGTCTACATCCTTCTGATGTTTTTAGCCAGCGACGCCGCCTCGTAGCCTGGGCTCTAGTGTTTCTTTTCTGCCTGTCATCTTAGGAAAACCAGCTTTCTATTAGAAAACATAAATGTATCACTTAAAAACAGATTTGCAGAATGAGCAAAGTCTCTTTGACAGGCATGCTATCTGCAGTGAGATGCCTTTGGGAAGCCGCCCCGAGTGAAGCACCTACTCCGCACGAACAGGAGCACATGTGCTGGCAGCGGGGTTTCACGGGCATGCGCTGACAGCAGCAGCACGGGTAAGACTGAGGAGTTTTGTCTGTCATTCCCCGGACGGTGCTCTACGTGACACACATCCACCTGCCTCTTTCTGACCACGAATTCCCCTGACTCTTTTCTTGCCTGTTTTCCTCTCGATGCTGCCAGTTCCTCACCTCAGCAGTGCCTACAGCAGAGCTGCTCTTCCCGCCCGTTATCTCCGCAGGTCGGTCCCAATCTTCGCTTCCACTACGCTCTCCCTCCCTCCAGGACCCTTTGTCAGAGCTTCAGGAACACCCCAACACTGAAGTGCACCCCATCAGCCTGCAAGCACCCAGCACACCCCGGAGTGGGCTGCTCACAGGGACCAGTGTCCTAGCAAGGTTCATTCGCAACCGGCTGACGTCCGGAGGGAAAAAATTGGCTCTGGGAGCTGGCAGTTACAAGCAGCTGGAAGGAGGGTCTGATAACGGCAAAGATTGAGCAACAAATAAGTATTTCTAACTGTTGCTGCCACTAAGCATCATAAGAAAGTAATTAATAGACTTCAAGAATTGTAAACTGTAACTATTGTACAAAAGAATTGCTTTTTTTTTTTCTTTTTTTTAACACTATTATTTTAGGACTGTCTCTATTTCTGCAGATATTTAAAAAAGTATTAGAGCATTCTCATTCAGTAAGGCTAGCCACCGGGCTAAAAACAGAGTGTAGTTTGGATTGGGCCCCCAGTTTGTCATCCTCTTGTCATGACTAATCAAACCTTACGTGGGGCTTCCAAAATTTAATTACATGCAGATGGGTTACTGGGTTATTTTTTTCCCCTTATCATTCCTTTACTCTTTGGAGAAAGATGATTAGATTGTTAAAAATTATTAAAAACTATACTTTAATGAATTTCTCCCCTTCGTCAAAAGCTGTATTTTTATTATCACTGTAACTGTAGTTAAGTTACAGCTATTCTGGTATACAGTAATAAAATTATACTTCTAACCGCTAGTAAAAAAAGCATGAAAGAGAAATTACATGCTTAAATTAACTCTTTGGCATAATAAGAATATATCTTTAAGTCTCCAAGAGCACTTAACTTTGCTTTGGGTCTTATTGTTTATTCAGCTAAGAGGTTCTCACACACTTTCATCCTGTACTGTTGCTTAATTTCAGTTTTGAAAGTTTTCTTTATGCAACCTGGGACTGCATTTCATTTACCCCTGAGCAGTCAAAAACTGTGAACCTCCGATGAAAAGCACGCTGGTTAATTCTTCTGTAATGCCAGTACTGCCTGGAACTCCAAATGACCACAGGCTTAAATATTTGTAATTTTTTCTATGAAAATTGAAAGCTGAACCGTGAGGAAAAAAATGACCAGGACTACGCTTTCAAATTCAATAAATGTGACATTTGTTTAACACATTCCTAGTTCCAGATGCTTTCTCCCATTAAAAGGTCCCTTAAGAAAACTACTTTGCAA
Source organism: Phaethon lepturus (assembly GCF_000687285.1). Taxonomy (NCBI): domain Eukaryota; kingdom Metazoa; phylum Chordata; class Aves; order Phaethontiformes; family Phaethontidae; genus Phaethon; species Phaethon lepturus. Next base: position 10,786 of record NW_010522723.1, read on the forward strand.
AAATTGAATTTGTATTACAAATTCAAAACAGTTTTTTTAAAGATGCCTTGACCTCGTCTTTCAAGGCCCAGTCTTCGGGGTGGTTTCACATCGCTGTCATTCTAACAAAGGCGCAGCATGAGGCTTACATTGCGCGGGGGAACGCCAGAGCCAAGCGGCACCTGAATGAACGCACACCGCAGCATTCGCAAGTTTACACGGCTAATTTCAAACAGGCCGTGGAGGATACGTTGAGGCTGCATGCCTTGCTTGCGTTTGCATCTGAATTTGAGCCGTAACTTGCAGCATAGTCTTCTGCTGGCAGCGGCTTCTTGTTCAATGCTATCATCCTAGCGTAGACCATATATTCTTAGGAAGAAGGTCGAAAGGAAGGCCACTGATTCGGAAAGGGGCAGCTAAAAGGACATACACAAAGGGAAAGCAACAGATACCTGACCCGTTAAGTTTGCTTCAGGTACCTCTGTTGTTCCAGCACATTCGCAGACGGAACTTTTAACCAAAGCCTTGCAGCACCGATAAACGACAGAGATTATCACTGTTTGTTACAGATTTCTAACCTTTTAGTTTAATCTTTTCTATGATATCTGTGCCAATAATAACAGCCTAAAGCAATCCTTTTTTCCTTATTCTTCTACTTTCAACTTTTTTCCTTATTCTTCTACTTTCAAACAGAGTAACGTGGGTCTTTTTAATCTCACCTCACATGGAAATCTAATCTTTCCTTAGGCTGTTAAAAGGCAATGGCTCAGATGATACCGCTGTTGTTTTTGTTACGCTTTTTTAAAAAAAAAAATGAAGTGATCAAACCCAAATATTGAAGCCTACCATACTCAAGCTGCATCTGCACTGGGCAGAGCATGATCAAGCTGGAGAAGAGCTGGTGCTGAGGACCCAGTGCCTACCCATACCCATCTGGGTATTTTACTCAAGAGGAGCTCTAGCCTGGACCCATGGGTGCAGGAGGTACACTCACTCCTGGGGCACGTTTCAGTCTTGGACAGCAAATGCAGTGGATTCCAGTGGGGAGGTATACTTCAGGTGCACCCCTGATCCAAACAAAAACTCTGATTAGAAGAAAACATTTTGGAGCAAGCTCCAAAACATAGCACCCACCCAGATTTTTATTGTAATTAACAGCAAGATCCCATTTCTTAGGACATTTTGGTATAGCTTTGAGCGAGACAAAACTAGTGCCTCTTCTTCCTCAGTTTCAAAACTAACATTTCCCCTTGAGATGATTATCCTTTCTCTGAAAACTGGTGTCTCATTTTTGAAGAAATACTCCTTTACTTACTATATAGTATTTCCCTATTTGTCTGTGCTTCGTTGCAAATGCTGCAACATGAGAATGGAGTTAAATCTGGTGGCTGGTCACAAGTGGTGTCCCCCAGGGCTCAGTTTTGGGGCCGGTCTTGTTCATTGTCTTCATCGATGATCTGGATGAGGGAATCGA
>NW_010522724.1:0-299 GCF_000687285.1 Phaethon lepturus
GACCAGTTGTTCTCAGGGTACCCAGCCCCCTCAGCTGAAAGACAGGTATGGGGAGCAGCATGAAGGACGCATAACCCAATGGGAAATGGTTAGCAACCTGCTACACCACTTAGACACACACAAGTCTATGGGGCCAGTTGGGATCCACCCAAGGGTACTGAGGGAGCTGTCAGAAGTGCTCACTAAGCCACTTTCCATCATTTATCATCAGTTCTGGCTAAGCAGGGAAGTCCCAGTTGTCTGGAGGTTAGAAAATGTGATACTCATCTACAAGAAGGGCTGGAAGGAGGATCTGTGAA
>NW_010522724.1:615-816 GCF_000687285.1 Phaethon lepturus
CAGGCCCCAGCCGGTCACAAGCAGTGTTCCCCAGGGATCAGTACCGGGGCCAGTTCTGTTTAATATCTTTATCAATGATCTGGACAAGGGAATCGAGTGAACCCTCAGAAAGTCTGCAGATGACAAAAAGTTGAGCAGGAGTGTTGATCTGCGTGAGGGTAGAAAGGCTTTGGACAGGCTGGATCGATGGACTGAGGTCAA
>NW_010522725.1:0-283 GCF_000687285.1 Phaethon lepturus
TGGCGGGGAAGCAGGCGAGCCTGGAGCGCAAAGCCGTCTACCAGAGGCACGTCCGGACGCCCAGCCTCCTGGCCAAAAGCATCCTGGAAGGTAAAGAGCATCCCCCCGCCCTTCCACGGGCTTGCCGCAGCACCGTCTGCCAGCAGGGAAACTCCCGCTCTGCCGCGGGAAAGCCCGTAGCTCTTGGCCGAGGGGCGGCTGCTCACGGACACGCGTGAAATGCAGCGTTATTTCCGCTACCAGCGCCGGGTGGCGGAGGCTACCAGGACCACAGCCACCCCCC
>NW_010522725.1:324-3879 GCF_000687285.1 Phaethon lepturus
CCTGCCCTTCGTGGCTGGAATCGATGTGGCAGAATTTCAGTTCCTCACCCCGCCCAAAATAATGCCTGAAATGCTAGCAAACGGTAATTTGAAATTTGAGAGTTACTGTTACAAGCTGACATTCTTTTTACATGACTACCCAGCAGAGTTTTGCAGTGCAGGGTGATTTATTCGTGGGTGTTTTTATCAGCAAATGAATAAACCAATTAGTGTTTTTTTTTTCTTTTTCTTTTTTTCTTTTGATCTGAATGCCTAACACAACAGCACCGTTTGCTGCATTATCAATACTAAGATAAGGATAATAGGCTGCTCATTTTTTTTCCTGTCGAAAATATTACTTGTAGAAGAACAACATTTTAAAAACTGATATTTTAGTGAGAAGGTGTATTTTTTTATTCCCCCCTTCATCTTCGGATTGTGCCAAATTTATTTCTATGTCTGCTTTAATTACTTTCCAAACTGTAGCCCTGTAAAGCACTACAGTTCTCAAATCTAGCTCTCCTCCCACCCCCCAAATAGAAAACTATTTTCTTTGCCTGTGCAAGTGCAATGAAAATTTTGTTTTGTTAGAAACCTCTAATTTTCATCTACAATTCATTCTTTTAAGAAAATCTCTTTTGTATTCTTTCCTCGAATTTATCTTCACCTTCTTTTTCTTTTCTCCTAGTTCTCCTTGGAATTTTCTACCATTTGTAGCAATGTGTACGTAGTGATTCATCTTTAGAGAATAGAAAAGGCATCAGCTGTAGGTATAGATATCTTCCTTGGCAATGGGTAAATCCGTGTGAGAGGAATGGGAATGAAAAAGGGTAAACCCTGGTTCTCCTTACTCATAGAAGAAGTTCCATTAATTCAATGGGTTTACTGGTCTGGGTAGAGCAAACAGGATCGGTCCCTATCAGTTATATTAAATGAATCCAGTTAGCCTGGTAATTGAATATTCTGGAGACTGGATTTCTATTTTTTATCAAAGATCTTCTTAATTTCAGAAGAAATAAAGTATTTGAAAACTCTCCATACTTGTTAAAAAGGAACGGTTATCTCCTCACGCTGCAAGATACAATACTAGCCATAACACACTGGAGGGTTTTGGCTTCCCCCGCCTCCCAAATCTGCTGTTTTGGAATCGCGTTTTAAAGTTACTAGTCAGCTAGACTTGAAGGAGACTACACTTGCCTGGGGAGCAGGGCTTGCTTATCTGTGTGGAGGAACATGTACTGAACGTGCCTGACGGCGCAGTGAGCTAAGCCGCTGCGCTGCTGTGGCTTTCGTAGGAGCTGACAGTGTCCAGGGTTTGTAGTAAGTGCTCAGCACCTGGCAGGACCGGCTCCAAACCGAGCCCCTTTGCAAACCCAGCTTTAATGTTTTTCTTACGCGGCTTCATTCCTAATACTGCCTTGTTGTTTTAGGTTACCGTCCTATTCCAACAGACCCTTACCTGGGAGGGAATTCGCCCTTGCCACCCCCTGTAAGTGACAGGATGAGAAAGAGACGGGCTTTTGCTGATAAAGAGTTGGAGAACATTATGCTAGAGAGAGAGTACAAAGAGAGAGAGATGATGGAAGCTACACAAGCAGCTGCCCTTTTTCTCCCTAACCGCATGGTGCATGGAGCTGAATACAACTCGTATAAAGCAGCCTTCAACGCTGCTCAAGTTGATACTCCGAACAAGGAGTTTTGCAATTTTTTACCAGCCTGCCTTGATCTAACCATGCAGTATTCAGGATCCAGCAACATGGAACTAATTTCTTCAAATGTCAGTGTAGCTACTACCTACAGGCAGTATCCCCTGTCTTCTAGGTTCTTAGTGTGGCCAAAATGTGGCCCCATTAGTGATGCTCTCCTCTACCAGCAATGCCTGTTAAATGCTACCACCGTCCAAGCTCTCAAACCTGGGGCAGGTTGGGATGCCAAGGTCTCACAAAGTCAGGACTGTCCAAACACTGAGCATGACATCATGTCTCCAAAACTGGAAAATTCACTTGTTCTGACCCACACGCAAGACATTCAACAGTCATGTAATGAGATACCGTGCCTTCCTCAGGAAGCTCGTGAGAGGTCAGCTTTCTCTCCTCCAAAAAGGACTTTCTCTCAGATTTCTGATAAGGATTCTCTGGCTCCTCAGGAGCAGATATTAAGCAAAATCAGCAAAGACAGTACCAAGCCCTCTCCATCACTCAAATACAATCCATTTCAGTCACTGTTCCAGCAAACGTTTCCTGACAGATCAGGAGCAGAGATGAGAACAACATTTGTAAAAGAGACTTTTGAAGATGCCTCTAAGAAATACAGAGAGTGTGCCATTAAAGAGAACCAGAAATACAAGTTTACAATAGACAAACGTGCAAAAGACTTCTTTGGGGCCAAAGAGGCCACAACAAAACATTCAACAACTGAGCCACTGTCATTTTCAGTTGAATCCATCCTTAAACGACCTTCTTCTGCAGTTGCTAATGTCTCTCAATGAATAAACTATACCTTCAGTGTAGGAAGTTTGTATGCTTTGCCTTCTACAGAATTGCTACTGTCTGCCTTGTCTCTTAAAAGATTTGTAAAGAGGAATTCATGCTGTAAATGGTAATTCTTTCTTTTATCTCAAATGATGTACATAAATATGCATGTTTTCTCTTCTAAAAAATAAATATATTTAATTTTTTAAAATAGAAACTGCATGTACAGACTGTAAAGTGTTGTTACTTTAAGCAGCATTTCAAACCATTCAATAAAATGAGATTACCTACCAGCATAGGTGTATTCCTGATCTCTGTTTTGTCTCTAGTATCTCACAGGCAAGTATGCCCTACTTTCAGAATATACTTATACTTTCAGCTGCTATTATCAATGTACTTACTAGTTATCTTGGTGGGGTAAACAGTCGTTTCTGCTTTGAACCTCCAGTAGCTAAGAGAAGAAATAACAACGGTGCACATAGACTAGTGTGAATTTGCAAGACTTTTTTTATTAACTTAAATGAGGTTTGGATCAGATTCCAAATGCATTTCTCATTCTGAAGGGGGAATGACTGCTAGCCTAAAAGACTGCTTTTTTCCACACCTCTCTAGAAGGGTTACTAGACTGGATTTGAGGAGAATGGCTCTGGTGAGCCTTTGGATAAAAAGTCAGCATTTTTTAATATTCATGTTTTGAATAAAAGGTCTGTCTTTTTTTTGGTTTTTTTTTGTTTTTTTTTTTTTTATGTTCAGCTGACTTTACGCTGGATTTCCAACCCCTAAAATATTTCCCTTCTGAAAACATTTCACCTTTGACCAAGAAGAGCCCAAGATTCTTGTGATGTGGTAATTGAAATGATGTTTAGGCTGTAAAAATGATGCACAGAATCATCATTGCTAATGAGAAATCAAGTAATGATCTCTCAGTTTTCTAATTCTTATGCCCTTTTGCAGGAATAGGAGAAATAAAGGAGATTGGCCAGTAGAATTTACCTGGGAACCTGAAATGCCCTCAAAGTTGTAGAAAAAGGTGTTACCAGCTGTCATTATGACTGAGCTTGAAGCTTTCTAAATTTGTGCTTTTGTGAGTTTTTCCTTATACATT
>NW_010522725.1:3910-9988 GCF_000687285.1 Phaethon lepturus
TACTGCTAATACATCTAGTGCTAACTGGTAATTCTTCCTTAGCATTTTTATCCTGCAGACAGTGCTGTCAGTTGAATGGAGCTGTGGTTTCTTCCTAATTTTTATTCTTTTCTAGGGATAGTTCCCCTTTGATATTTGTGACCAGAATGTAGTAATTTCTGACTTTATTACACTCGTGGCACAGGTTAGGTGCTTATTTTGCTATGAATAAATCCAAGCCTGTGAATTTCTGATTCTGTGAGTATCTCTGGACGTGTTTAGTGTTTCTGTTGGGAGCGGTGCTGCTGAACAGCAGGACCCTTTTCCTCGATGGGAGGAGTCTTCTGTCATGGTACTTTTCTAAGACACTTTGTCAAAGCAACAAACACGTTGGAGAAAACACATTTTATGTAATGTGTAAACTTTCACATAACACATATTACACATCTTACAAAGCACGTAGAAGTTTTATGCCAAGAATGTAAATAAATTTATTGTCATTTAAAGGAATTTTGGGCACTAGCTAAAGTTTTGCTTTTCAAAAGCATTCATGCTAACTAGGTTTTTGCCTACTTGAAAATACACTTCAAATGCAGTGAGATGCTTCTAATTTTTTCAAAGTCTGTCCTTCATCCAGTTGCCGTTAGAGGGAGTTACAACTTACTTGAGAGCTGAATCTGCTTGTTATCAGTTTAGCAGTCAGACCAAGCTGAGCAGCTTTTACCCGGAGTAAATGGAGTGAAATTCTTCACATTTTGTATTTGTTTGCTTTCACCACAGCTTCTTTCTTTGGCTTAGTTGAACGTTAAGTGCTAACAAGGGGTTTGAATTTAAGCAGTGTTTCCTCTGTTAATAAAAATATGATTTATTTTGTTTTTCAAGCTGCTGGCATAAACTAGGATGACAGATGAAAGAGAGTTCAGCAATCTATGTAGTGAACCAATATTGGATAGTGGAGTTAGTCCTGCATAAATATTTTTTTGCCTGACGTGTGCATCTGATATTGTTCAATTTCACATGTGAAATATTTTTGCAGGAAGTCACTTGTCTTTGTTTACATCTTAAAAAAAAAGACCAGAAAACTAAAAACCTCCAACAGACTGGTACCTCTTGACCTTTTAAAGAACTAGTTAAACCAAACAGATTCAAACTCTGAAGATATATCAAATACTATATATACATATATATATATACGCACACACTTACATAATATGGTATGTTCCAGATACTTTTGTTCAAATCCCAATGATCAGAAGAGGAGTGACATTTCTATTACTATTTGAAAAAGTGTGACCCTTGAGGTGAAACTTCGACAAATTTTTTTGCTGTGCTTCACAAATTAGTCTCACTGGAATCAGCATTTGGCCGCCCTGTCTTGCTGTCACTTGCCATGTCTCGCTTCAGTTCCATTAGCTATTTCATTTCACAGACCTTGGACCTTACCTCTCATGCATCTTGAAAGTTTGTTGATAATTTTTTCCTTTACTTTGTTAAAAATGTGTGTAAAATCTGTTGTTCAAGGAGGGTATGATTAGTAGCTTGAGCAAGACAGCGTATATGTGGACAACAAGTGGTTTTCCTCGCACGGCTTTTCAGCGGATGTGTAGCACCTTGCCTCTCTCAGCCGTGCGCTTCTCCAGAAGTAGCAACTTGTCTGCGCGTGCCGGTGTGGCTGTGCAAATTCATGGAGCAGAAAAGTCATTGCTCTGAAACTGTCTAACGCTGCTAGGCAGTGTCTCCTGGGCAATAAGTCAGCTCTTCAAATCTCCTGCGCTCCCCTATGCTCGCTGCTTCTGAAATACAAGTTGTGTGGCATTCGTCGGGTGCGTGGACGCCTGTATTTCCTGTTCAGCGCGATTGGTTTTCTCTGAGTACGAGATGCACTTCTGTGCTGTGCTCATGGATGTCCAGACCATTTCCCTTCTGATCCCCCTCTAATCTCAGGTTTTCTTCGGTGATGGTGGAACATGCATGTTGGGAGGCTCAGCTTCAGGGTTGGGACAGGTCAAGAAATCTGTGCTGGCTGTGGAGCCTGGCTGGTGGCTTTGTCAGAGGCAACGGGCTATTTGTTGGAAGTGCAGGCACCCCATAGGCATGCTGAGACAAACTTTTTTATAGGTGTACAGAGGTGTATAAGTGTACAGAACCAGAGGTACTGGGAATTAATTGTACCCCAGACAGTGCCTGGCTTACTGTCTGGCCTGGTAGCGAGGAGTGGGCGGTGGTGGGTTCATCTGGAGAAGGGATAGGTTATTGACAGCTGCTGCAGTGACAGCGCTTCTTCCTCACGTGGCACAGGAGAATTGAGATGGGGCCTGTGGTGGGTGGGGGGAGAGTCCCTGCTCAAGAGCTGTGGGTTGCTGGCTTTCTCTCAGGTGCTGGCTTCCCAGAGGTGACTGCACCTGCACTGCTGGCTTGCCACAAAGCCTGCCTTAAAACTGTCACTTGTCTTTGACGTCTTTGAATCAGCATATTGAGCTGCTGGGCTTGAGGTAGGTCAAGGCACAGATTTTGGTGAGATGGCTGGGTAACCGGACAAGAGTCATTTGTGTCAAGACTGAAATGCCTGTGAAATCATCAGCTCAATGCCTTTGCATTCTGGCCTGAGAACAAAACTTAGCCCTGTGCTGTCTGCTTGTCCTTCTGCTATGACGAAGACCTCTCTGAGTTTTGCAGTCTGAGCTCCCCATCCCCTTGGGAACATAAAAGCAGATCACTTCTTGGTCAGCTGTGAAGGCACAAGTGCCTGTAGTGTTAATGGCTCTGAAGGCTGAACATTAACTAGCTCCCAGTTGCTATTGTTCTGGAATTAAAGAATTTGACACTCTCTCAGTTTCTCTATTTTAAGTGTAGAACATGGAGGTGTGTTCTCATTTTGATTGGGCAGCTTGTTTGCACGATCAAGCCTTTCAGCTCCTGTTACCCAACGCTTTCCATTCAGTTGACCTTGATGTGAAAGCTGGCACCAGGAGTCATTGCCCGTGATGGATGACATTCTCACTGTATCACAAAGTTCCTTCTCTGAATTTCTGCCAGCTGAACAGCATAAAGTACACATAATGCCTCCTTTAACTCAGACAGTAGCGATCAGCCATTTTCTGTTTGCTTGCATTGAAACCGAGACAAACTGTGGCTTATGCAGGAAGGGGTGCTGGGGAAGCATGTGTGGGCACGTGGAAACCAGTGGCAGGAATGTCAGCATGACTGGGGAGACAGGAACCAGTTGGTGTTTTATGGCAGGAAGCATCCTTCTTCATAAATTATGAAAACAAGAAATCTGGAAAAAAAAAAAAATTAAATCCTTCAACATTGCCAGTTCCCTTTCTTTCTGTCCCCAGCATCAGCTCTTTGTGAACAAGCTACAATGACATTTCTGTCCAGAAACAGGTAAGAAATCAGGTTCATGGTCTGCAGTCATCCCTTTTGTTGTCATTTGGAGTTGGTAGCCCAAAGCCAGTGAGCCCTGCTGTTACTGTGGCCCATCGCCTGCAGTACAAGGGTTGATCCTGGTGCTGCTCCATGGTCACAAACTGAGAGTAGGAGTCTATGCCTCACCCTGAACTCAGCGCTACAAACTTTGCGTGGATGTGGGAGCATTTGGGTCTCTGGAATGAGAACTCACTGTCTAACCCCTGTGTTACCACAGGACACACTGCTCTGTCCCGTTTTTGCTGATAAATAAGAGCTTCCACAGTGGCCAACAGAAAAGAAAGAAGTGATTCTCACGTTCAGTTATGTTAAGATACTATGTTGGAAGGATTGGGAGAATGAAAAATTACGTTGGAAGAGGGCAGTGGCCCTTTTCCCAATTTTTGTGAAAAATAATTACAGCTGAAATCCACCTAAGAAAGCGAAAAACTGTTTAGGCAAGCCTACAGATGTGTACACCAACTGAGACAGGCACTTAAACTTGCAAGATAGACTCTAGAAGTAAATTTAGAAGAGATACAGAGGTTTTAGGAATGCCAGATTTCACAGTCACACTGTTGAGCAGACAGCCTCTGCATCTATACCTCACCATATTTGGCCAAATCTGGGCTTAAAATAGTGACTATGTTTCCCCCTCATTCCTTGGCAATTCAGTTGGGCAGGAAACAGGTACGTTGAACATGTACCATGTGTGATATACAATTTCTATTTTGTGTATCAAGAGCTAAGAGTGGCATCCATTATAGCCTGCCTGGTTTTCATCTACCCATTTTATTTCTATACAGAGAACCTCCTACATGGGTTGGTCATGGCCAGACTCCACTTTTGTAAGTCAGACAGAAAACACGGTTGAACCGTCCACCTTCAGAGATGGCTTGCCTCTGGGTCATGAAAATCACATTAGGAGTTGTTCTTCTGTGGAAAGATGCTGTAAGAAATCTTAAAATGGTTGGATAGTAGACTTAGAAAGACCACAACTATGCATACAGATAGGAAAACAAAATGTTAGTGTAAGATATATACAGGTAAAACCAGCTCCTTTCAGGCAATTTTGGACTTGCAGCAGTGTAAGCAGGAGTGAAGAACTGAAAAAAAAAAATCAGAAGATCTTAGTAAGTGACTTGAATGTGATAAATGTACAGGACCCTTACACTTCAACCCATGTGGAAAATCACACATTACCTTTCATTTAATTTGGAAACTTTATTTACACTTATTACCATCTGAGCTGTCCTTACCTTGTAGAGCAGTACTACTTCCTCTGCTATATCCTTAAACAGGTTTATCAACTGGAACATAGTGTTATGTGATAGAACTGTTAGGCTGGCAGTGGCACTGAGGCTGGACAGCAGCTCTGGAGAGCACCCAGTCCCCACCTCTGCCCATAGCAGGTCAGCCACAGCAGGTTGCTCGGGGCTGTGTTCAGTTGGGTTTGAATATTGTTAAGGATGGAGACTTCACAGCCTCTCTGGGTAGTCTGTTCCACTGTTTCACCACCTGCAGAGGAAAAAAAGTTCTTCTGTTTAGATGGAATTTCCTGTATCTCGGTGTGTGCCTGTTTCCTCTTGTCCTGTCCTGGGCACCGCTACAAGATCTGTCTTCTTTGCTCCCACTAACAGTGACAAGGTCCCTGTGAGCCTTCTCTTCTCCAGGCTTTACAACCCCCGCTCTCTCAACCTTACCTGCTATGAGAGATGCTTCAATACCTTAATCATCTTCAAGGCACCTTGGTGGTGGACTCACTCCAGTATGTCCTTTTGTACAGGGGAGCCCAGCACCAGACACAGTGCTCCAGATGTGTGTCGCTGGGGCTGAGTAGAGAGGAGGGATCACCTCCCTCCACGTGCTGGCAACACTCTGCCAAATGCAGACCAGGATGCTGTTGGACACACTTGCTGAAAAGCACACTGCTGCCTTCTGGTCAACTCAGGGGTCACCCTGACTCAGGACATGTCATGCAGGACTTATTGCAATACTACCATCATATGCACTAGGATTAAATAAACTCTCCTCTGTTAAATCATTGCATGTTAGATTCATGATGGCGTATGTACAAAAAGTAGTATCTCCCTATGACTTTAGGACTGCAAGTTCTGAAAATAAAAGGCAAAAAAAAAAGTTGTAAAATTCTGAAGTCATAATAACAACCATATTGCAAACCTATGCAAACCTGAGATTAAGGTGATGCTGAAACTTCAGCTCAGGCTGAAGAGGAAGTAGTTGTGTAAAGCGTGACTAAAAATCTTTGTATTAGGTAGGGCTGAGCTCCCTCAGCTTCAAACATAATGTCCACCTCATCACTCATGGCTTCCCATATTACTCTTTCATAAATGGACTGAGAAAACAGGAGTCTCTTTATCATAGTTTAAAATGATTTCCATTCTGACACTGGCAAACGGGTCTAGGATCCAAGTTCAGGAACAAAGGCCTCCACACTGAAATTGCTTTGTCATTAATCTGCCTCTAGGATGTGCCTGAAGGGAGCTGATAGCTGGTCACTTTGGGAAACTTGGTATGGCAGAAAGGTACAGAGAGAAGCAAGACCAAAAGTGACAAGGAGGACTTTACCTACTGGCTGGTAGGTCAGTCCCACCTGATTTTCACCTTCTCCTTGCTGGCCTTTGACAAGGTGGGGAATGGCAGCAGGGCCCTGTACAGAGCCCGTCACCT
>NW_010522725.1:10019-17881 GCF_000687285.1 Phaethon lepturus
ACAACGCGTGTCCCAGCAGGCAAGGTGAGCACAACCATGCCTTGAGCATCTACCTACCATGGCCTGGGCATCTGCCTGGCCACAGTCCTCCTGCTGGTGGATGGGTGGTACCAGTTTTGGAGCACCCTGGCAGAGCTTTTTCTGTCAAAAAGCTTTAGCTTTCTTAGGCAGTGGAGTATTTCCCAATGCAAAAGCGCTTGCTTACAAAGCCGCTATGTCGTGTCTGAGTAGCAATTCTGGGCTAACAGTTTGCAGATGTAGCAGTAAGGGGGCATGCTCTGCTGGGTATGGAGGCTTTAGGCTGAGGGTCTGCAATGCAAAGAAGTGAGAGGAAAAAGGTTTTTGGGATAAAACTCTTTTCTTCAGTCCATTAAATTCCTTGCTCAAAATCAGAGGAGAGAGACTCAGGGATTTTGAACTAAGAACAACTGAGAGTAAACCCATGAGGCCATGAGCATTATTTGTAGTAGTTTAACCTCAAAGCAATGATGGTGTAGCTAACCATAAAGGGGTTTGTGTCTAACAGAGGAGGATATGAGCAGAAGGTTATGCTGAGTGCATGATCTTCTGTAATTTATGGCAACCAGTAATAAGTCCAGGCTTACAGAAAGGAAAGCGTACACATGTTAACAACAGGGTCCCTGTAGCAATGTCTTGATTCAGCTTCTGGTGTTGCTCCCACACAGTGTGTTCAGAGTTGTCTTGTTTGTGGGAACAGGATGGGAAGGGGCAGGGGGAACCCCTGCAATGCAGTAATAAAAGAGAGCTTTCGTTTGCACTCCCCCACTTCTTACTGCTCACTCCACTTCCCACAGCACCAAAGCACACACTTGGTGAGTATGGATTGATACCATGCCGGCAGGTACATGAGAAGTGGAAGACTGGCATGCGTTGTCTTAGCTGGCTTTGCTTTAGCTTTTACTTGGCACTCACTTTGACACCTGCAATGCAAATCAAGCTCTCCTGCAAGCAACATGTTGCTTGAAGCCGGGATCCCAGCAGAAGGTTGTCTTTGAGTTGGATTCTCTGTAGCCCAGCTAATAAAAGTAGGGGCCCTCCTACCACTTCTTCTCCTGGCATGAAGACATCTGTTCGGTAGATCTCCTCTATCCAACTGACTGTCTCTGTGACACTTGTTGAATTTGCTGTCTTTGAGACTGCTGCTATCTGCAAATCTAGCTGAAATAGTTTCAAAAGTGGAGAGAAGTAAAGTAAATGCAAAATGTTTTGGGAGACCAGGTTAAAAAAGTTTGTTCTCATGTGCTTTCTCTGTCGTCCTCTCCCATGCAGTTAATCTTATGTACCTTAAGCTCCTTCCTTTCCCATTACACATGATATCCCCTTCTGTCTAGGACATACCAGCAAATTGTCTAACATAAGTGCTGAGGTCCGTGCTTCCCTTTACACACGGCAGCAGTTGAGTACCAGCACTACTCATTGTGCTCAGGATTGGGTTCTTGTGCTGCAAAACAGCCTACCCCAGAGTGACTTGTAAAGGCTTTCTACAAAGCAACCAGCTCAGCATGCTCGTGTGGAAGCTGCAAAATAAACAAGGAATAATAACATATCTCCCACAGCTGGGAAATGCCACATGTGGATGAGAATAATCCATTCATTAGGTTCTGAACACAAAGTCCCACCAGAGAGTATCATAAATCCATGTGATGTCCCTGAATGCTGGATTTTTCATTTGGGCATATGAAGGAACTGAAAAATGTGTAAAATGAAAATCACATGTACTCCAAAGCAACTCCATAGCGCTGGAAGCTGGTAACATCTGAAAGTGAGTACGCAAAACTGACACATAAAGATGTGCTCTGAGCCAATTTACAGCAAAGGCTAAAGATCATACTGCATCTGAGTCAAAACAGGGTAGGCACTACTCCCTTGTGACTGTACATCCGAAGAGTCTCTTGTGTACTGATTATACCAGAAAATGTATGGAATACATTACAATTATGAATGTTCCTCTGACATGTTGTTTCAGAAAAGACCATGAGAGTGGGATAAAATATAGGGCTCAGTCTTTCAACCTGCAGTCCTAACCAGCCCAGTTTCCATTGCTGTCAAAGATGAAGCAGAGATGTTTATCTCCACACAGCCACTTGCTAGAAGAGACAAGTATTCTGGCAGAATGGAGGTTTTCAGCAAAAAACACTTGCAAGCTTTTCTAAAACACTGTGCTTTCTGGTACTTGTTTGGAGTTAACAGCTGAGTCCAGAAGGCAGGTCTCCAAAATGCTTGTATGGTGCATTCTGCAGTTGTCTACTTGAGCATGCTTGAATGGAAGTGTTTTACCTTCAAACTGTCACACCATTCATTTGCTCAAGAGCTTTCAAAACGTGGCCTAAATCTTCAAAGAAAAAAAATAAAGACTAACTCAGTCCTATGGCTGAAGTTTTGTTGTGCAGCTGGTCTGATTAATTCCTTCCTACAGTTATTTTTGACCATTCTGTCATTGCTGCTGTTTTATACTGAGGAAATGCATTCTTGTGTTAATCAAATATACTATAGTGTTTGGGAGATTAAAGCCATGAGGCAAAAAGCTGAGGTATATGCAGAGACTTAGAGTGCAGGGAAAATGAAGGCCATCTGCTGTGCCATCCACTGTGCATCTTACTGCTAATGAAGTCCATGAAAAGAAGATACAGTGAATATTGGGACTGATGTCTGGACCTAAACGGAGGCCAGAAGTCCTGTGTTCAGCATATCCCAAGTGACAGTGACTGCATGTAAGAGAAAGTCAGCTAACTTCTGCCAAGCCATCTTTAGAGCATGTCAACACTGTCATCTCTTTCTGCTTGTTAAAGCCTTCTAGATTTTAAATGACCAAACGAAATGCGTCGATGTGGCAGAAACTATCACCAGTTTCCAGTCCTGCTTGGCAGACCCTTGCTTTGACACGGAGATCGGTGACTGGTTAGACTGAGCGAGATGTAAATACAGGCCATCCGCTCCTAAGAAGGTGGCAGAGCAATTCTGAAGGAGCTGGCGACCATCTCCATTGGTCTCTGCCAGCTAAAGCATTCAAATTCATGGAGCCAGGACACAGAGATAGCATGATAATACATGGAAGCATGTGAATGTTCTGGGTTTTTTTAAGAAAAACTTTTACCCAGGAGAAAGGTTGCATCACAGAAAGCCATCCAGGGCCAACAATATCTGATGAGTTATTGCTAGTCATTCCAGCTCTGGTAGATTGAGTAAAACTTGGTTTTGACAACAAAGAGATGGCTCCCATATTTCAGCCTGGATTTTACAGAATGCTGGAGGGCAACATCCTGTGCACTCAGGATTTCTGTCTCTGCTTCAGACAACTCAATGGTGAATTTGAGGGCTGGTCCTTTGTCAGTCTGCCATGCGGCGTTAGGGAAAAGGGGTAAGAGCTCCCAAAGATCTGGATCACTGTGTGGGGTTCTGCAGTCGCTCGTCCCTGGATGCACTGCAGGTGTGTTGTGTGACCTGAGAGCTCAGTTTTGCTCCCACCAAAGCTGCTGGTGAAATTCCTCTCTCGGTTCCTCACTTGCAAGGTGGGAGAAGAGCACTTTGCAAACATGGACAGATATGATGGGGTAATGCTTTGGTGTCAGGAGTCCTGGTGCCATGAAAATATTGCCAAGGGCCTAGTGTTGTGGTTTAAGCTGTCAGACAGCTAAATACCACATAGCCTTTCGCACACTCTCCCCTGCCCAAGTGGGATGGGGAACAGAATCAGGGAAAAAAAAGTAAAATTAATGGGTTGAGATAAAGAGAGTTTAATAGGATAGAAAAGGAAGGGATGATGATGATGATGATGATAATAATATACAAAACAAGTGATGCACAATGCAACTGCTCACCACCTGCTGACCGATGCCCAGCCTGTTCCTGAGCAGCAGCTCTCCCCAGCCAACTCCTCTGAGTTTACATACCGAGCATGACCTCCTATGGTATGGAATACCCCTTTGGCCAGTTTTGGTCAGCTGTGCACCCGTCCAGCTTCCCGTGCACCCCTAACCTTCTGGCTGCCAGGCAAGCATGGGAAGCTGGACGGTCCTTGACTGCTTAGCAGCAGCTAAAAACATCAGTCTGTTATCAACATTATCTTCCTCCCAAATCCAAAACACAGCACTATACCAGCCGTCAGGAAGAGTATCAACTCTACCCCAGCTGAAACTAGGACACCTAGTTAATGCACTGGCTTCTGGGTGTGGAGAGGGATGGCTGAATCTGCTGATGCAGCTGCTGTATCAGAGTGTCTCCTTGCCAGGCTAACAGCCTGATGTGCCACTTCTTCCTGCTGGGAAGAAGCACACACTGACTAAATTTCTTAAAAATGGGCATCTTCACCTCCATCTACATAGATCACTGGATTAATAAAGTAATGAAAGACCCTCCCAGTACACTCACAGCATATACAGGTTTCCAGAGCACTGGCAATCTTCCTAGGCAGAGGGACCATGGTACGCTCTGTCCTGCCTAAGGGGAGACGCGTCCCTGTGGGATGTGCTTTGGGAAAACTTGTTCATCTTTTTGGTTTCTCCTCCACAGTTACTTCCTCTCTCCCTCCTACCCTCCTACTAAGGTAGAGACACTTTGTTAAGGTTGGCAGACTTCAGTGATATCCTGTGTATCCTTCTGTGCTCTGATATCTCTAAGCACTTCATAAGGACACTAACAGGTCCCCATGAGGAGGTACTGCAGTGGTTTGGGGGGAGAGCAGGGACCTTTGGCTGCCCTGGTTTCAGTGGCTTCTGCGGACAGCAGGGCAAAGCAGGCTGCAGGAGGGACCAGGACAGATCACTTGCCCTGAGTTGTCTCCAGGTGGCCCTCAGGAATATCTCTGCAGGGGCTGAGGTGAGGTGTGGACGCTGGTCTTGCTGTCTGCCCAGCACCACAACTTGAGGCAGAGCCACATCCAAGGCACCCAACATAGGCATTTCAACCCGCTTATCTCACTGCTAACCTACAGTCTCTGTGGTAAAGTGACCTTAACCAAATATAATAAAACCAAATTTCCACATGCTGTAATCGCTAGCCATATTCCCTCTCAAATGGGACATGCACGTGAAAAGAATGGAGGACAAGCCAGGCATAAGAAAGGAGCCATGTAAAATCACTTTAGCATGTGGCTGCTAATAGCAAAATCCTCAACATTTATTGCATGGTGCTTGGTAATGTAGTTTGGCCTTCAAATGCTTTGTAGAGTTAGCAGAGGGACAAGCAGGCCCCTAGTAAGAAGCCTGGCTTGGAGCTGACTGAAACATGCTGCAAAATGTGCAGTGCTCAGTGAAATTTCTTCAAGACTCACCTTAAAAGCAGCAAGCTGAATGGTGAACCCTGACTGAACTTTGACTGAAGTGTTTATTTTAGTGTAATCAAGTGACTGGAACAATAATAATAACCATAATGATAATAATAACGATAATGATCATAATAATAATCATCTTTGCCATTGCAATATCGTTGCAAGAAAAGTTAGATAGATATTCTTAAAGCTTCTTGGAAGGGCTTCCTTATAATTTACACCCTGTAGCTGAAATACAGATTCTGATGCACCAGTACCATACATCTGTTCTCCTGACTTTTTAACCATAGAGTGCTAGTTTATTGCTGAGCTTAAGGATAAAAGAAGCAAGAAATGAAAGTAAAAAAAAAAAAAAGATTTCCTCTCTGCTAAGTGCATTCAGATGTCAGCCTCCAAAATCCCTATACAGTGTTTCATTCATGGATTATTTTACCTTCCTGCTTATGAGGCAATGTTGTTATCAAACAGGTCTAATCACAAAAGGGCTGGATTTTAGAATGGGGAAATGTTATTTGCAGATATTGTCAATAAAATAAATTAAAAATAGCTGCAGTGTATCAGCACTAGCAAGTCAAGACTTCCAAAAGGACAGATTTGTGATATAACTATTCTTGAGTGTACCATTGGTCCTCGTTTGGATAAAAGTTTTCAAGGATATCAAGGTTGGAGATGGGAAGTCCAATAGTGATTCATGGTACACATGAACATACACCTGCTCCAAAGAAATACTATTACTGTCAGTCGTTGTCTAGGGGTAAATGTAGCTGACGACAGGGCATCATTTGAGGTTTGTGCCATCTTCCCAGACGAGAATAAATCTTTCAAGGGCTCTCAAGAAAACAAGTTACATGTCAGTGTCTATTGCTGGCAAGGGTGCCCTTGCCGGCAGGGTGCAGGGGGTTCCACCTGTGCATGTTGCCACCCGAGAAGGTGTTCAGGTGTGACATTTACCTGTACCCATGACAGATACTCGCTACACAATAGCACACAAATGGGTATTGCTCTCCTGTTGGGCAACTCTTCATTGAAAGTGATAGTGTTAACCTCCTTTAAATGGTTTAATTTAGCCAAAAGAGCATACCTGAGCCAGATTTCAGCTAAATCCAACCTGCTTCTACCAGTTTCAGACACAGCTGTGATTTTAATGGCTATTGTATTTTTACAACCCCTTGCTGCTTCTTCTGATTCTGCAGGTAAACCATCACATTTGGCTTCTTTTAGGGAGAACTTGAACATCTCAGCAAAAGCCTTTGGTCCTGCAGAAGATTTCGCGTGAGAATAGGGAAGCTGTATAGACACTTAAGCTTAAAACACCTGAATATTGTTTTGTGGGCTGCTTTTTAGTATACAGAGCATCTTCTTTCTGCTTTACCCTTCCTACTCACTTCCTGAGTGTCATTTCTCCTCAAATACAGGAGTTACTGTAGCTCCTGCAAGTCGTCTGACCCCAACACAGGACAGTACCTCTTCCCAAGCACACTCCTCAGGTTTTGGTTGCAGTTTAGAGCAGAGATCATGAGGAAACAACCTTGTGCAGCTAAACAATATTTATGTCAGCGTGCAAGTCAACAAATTCTACCTTGTGCTTTGCTTTTCCGTCTGTTTCCCTGGGAGAGTCTGAGAAGGCAAATCTTGCTCCACTTTGTACAGCTGTGGTAACCTTAACAGAGAGGAATAGACTCTGAGGCCTGTATTTATTACAGACCTACATTCAGAAATAGGTTAGTTCCTCAAAACTCAAAAACAACCAAAGTTTAGAGGTGGGGCTAGAGAGTGCTACAACGGTCTTTTGCCTGCAAGTAACTTTTAAGGGCTGTTGCAGGGAGGCAGTGCTGTCCCCTCCTGGGGAAGAGGCTGTGAGATGTTTAAAAGCACTTCTAAGAAAGCTGCATGCACATGTACTTAGCTGGGCATGAAGGGTTCCCTCATGTTTCCCTGTGTGAGCTGGCCAAGCAATACGAGAGTAGTAAATACTCTCTCTAAATACATTAGAGAGGCACAAATGGAGAGACTGTGGCAGGAATTTCACTTTTTGATGCCTATTTGCACAAGTATCAGATGTGGGCTGTGATTACTTGCCAAATTTCTCCTGTGGTATATGCAAATTGTGCCTTAAGGGTGACACAATATGTGACCAGATAGCCATAGGAAGGGCAGGTTAAATGGAGCTGAAGTGTAGCTGCAAGACTTTAAGCGAAGCTGAAGGCATAACGTAGCTGGGAGAGCATCCCTGCTGCTACCACGCCATTACTGCCAAGATAAGAAGTTATATGTAAACCCCTCAAGGTCTCTCCCTTGACATTGTCCTGGTCTTCAAAGCTTCTCCTGCATGCTGCCAGGGACCTCCTAAACCTGCTGCTCCCCTCTCCTCCCTGAAACATTCGCTAGTCCATTGCTAGCATGGGTTCATGAAAGACAGGTCCTGCTTGACCAACCTGATCTCCTTCTATGACCAGGTGACCCACCTAGTGGATGAGGGAAAGGCTGTGGATGTTGTCTACCTGGAATTTAGTAAGGCCTTTGACACTGTCTCCCATAACATTGTCCTGGAGAAACTGGTGTCTTGTGGCTTAGA
>NW_010522726.1:0-8088 GCF_000687285.1 Phaethon lepturus
TTGTACTTGATGATCTTGCAGGTCTTTTCCATGATTCTGTGATTCTGTGACTCTCCAGCAGTGCCTTCTAGAGCTGAGAGGTGGGTTTGCTGCAGCCGCCCTCCATGTAACCTCCGGTACTGCTGTGCTGGGGGGCAAACCCTAAGCACCAGCTAACGGGGTACATGGGGAGGAGCCCAAGGACAGGCCCTTCCCCAGCAAATCCTCCTGGTTTCCAGCAATCTGCAGCTTCAGGACTTTCTGAACTGGATGTTGTCTCTGGAGCAGAGCTCATCGGCCCCCATGGGAGCTCCCTCTTTGGGAGACGAGCGCACAGGAGGCGACCGAAAGGTCTCGGTGACCCACACTGAGGCGTTCTCCAGTGTCACCGCATGCACCAGCCGCTCTTGGTGGTTTCCTCTCTGCACTTGCATGTTTTCACTGGTGCAGCAAGGTCACCCGGCTCTGCCGGGAGTGCCATGGGGGGAGTCCACACTGGTCACGGTCACGCCGCCTGCCCCTTCCCAGCATTGGCATGTGTCCACAAAACAACCAAACCCAACCAGCACTCAGGTCTCTTCCAAAAACAATTACATCATGTTGAAGCCATCAAGCATGTGATTTCCCAACCCTGAAACTGAAAGGAGGCTCTCTCCAGGAGAGTGAGAGAAGCTGCGTGGGAGCCAGCTGGGGATCGGGGGAAAGGCTGAGTCCCCTCCCCAAGGAGGTTGTGCACAAGCAGGTCCCCTCCGCAGGAGATGGAACCGCAGCTCAGGACCTCTGCAGCACCGTGCAGGAGGACAGGCTGCAGCCTGCGGAGAACACTTGAAGCTTTTGATCTGTCTTTTAGATTTTGAGCACGTTTCCTGGGAAATTGGCTTATTTATCTGAGAGCCATAAAAGTATTGATGCATGTTTTCAAAGAGGGAGGTTGAATCGGAGCAGCGTGGGTGCACCTGCCTGGCTTCGCGTGTTAAGGCGAGGGCATGCAAGGATGTCTCTGCTTGCTTAACCTCATACACCGTATAGCATATTGCACCTGGCTCCTATGGCCGTACGGGGCAAATAGTGCCACTGAGTCCCACGGCAGCAGGACGAGGCTTTCTCCTGCAGCCAGGCTCTCGCCAGCACCTCCATTCCTTGTCCCCTTTTCCTGCAGCCTCGGGATTGCGGGAGGGAGGCGCAGGGGTGTCCGGGCTCTGCTCAGGCACGGGGGGCCTGGCCTGACTCAGGTCCCACGGGGACATCTCGCAGGGATCCCCTTTGATCCATGCACAGCGAGGGGGCTGCAGAAACAAGGACGGAGGCCACAAACACTGCAGAATAACTAATCCGAGTGAGGAAACCTGCTGGGAACTGTTGTCTGAGACAAATCCCAGTCTTGGGAGACTCAGGTGTGCGTCCCCAGCCGGGACAGGGAAGTTTGCAACTCACAGAGCCGGGCTGGGAGCAGGGTTTCCTGAAATCTTCAAGCTTCTCTTTCCTGAAAGCTCGGTTCTACAGATTAGCAGATGTCTTTGTTGAAACCCTGGGTACCTGCCAAGGATTACTGTAAACACTTGGCAAGGTGCAGCCTCTTGGCACCAGTGCTCGGCGTTGGAGCGGGGAGCCACAGTTCACCTCGCCGAGTGAGGGTTTTGACGTTCACGCTTAGAAATAAGCTGTTAACTGGAAACACCCCGGCAGGGGTAATGCGTCTGCAGCAGAGACTTGTGTCCCTGAAACGGCGGGTATATTTTATTTCTCCCACCCTTCTTACCAAGGAGGGGTAGAGGGCTTACTTGCCCATTTACTGGGAATGGAGGCGGCTGTTCCCAGACCTGTGAAGTCCCACGCAGTTGGACACAGTCCTGCATGATGGCCAGCGTAAAGACAGCATCTGCATGGTGCCAGGTGTCAAAAACAAGAAAAGAGCACGATAGAAATGGATATACGATCTAGGAGCTAATCCAGGCCTGGGTAGCCGTGGCCAAGAGTTACCGCTGTGGCACTGGGAACAGCTCATGCTACGTAGCATCAGCCGAGTGCTACGAGGGAAGACTTAGCGGACGCCTCTGCTCTATTTGGTAGCAATCCTGCGTGCTTGCACCACAGCGGTGAGAGCGCAAGAGAACTCCTTCACTTAGGGATGGACTAAAGACCTGTGCAACACGTTTGTCCACGTCATCGCTGGAGGATGCGGCGCATTCAGGCGTAATGCCCGTAGGACCATCACCATCAGCTGCGAGTCTCAAACACCAAAGGCCACACTTAAACCCAATGTTTCAACCCAGAAGAACTGACTCTGAAGAAGACATCTGGGTGATGCAGGGCCCTGAATTAACTCATGTTTGAAGAAAAACGTTTTATAGAAAAGGTACACAACCCTATTTCAGACCGTCAGTGACTGAGCCTGCAAATACCTTAAAGGGTGGCTCCAATAATTAATTACTCCCGCTGTTAAAAATGTGTGCTGTGTTTCCAGTCTCAATATGCCTCGGTCGGCCAACAGCGCTGGCTTGCATTTTTCTTTTCTCCGCCAGACAGAAGAACCCTCCAGTGTCAAACTTCGTTTCACCATGGGAGCTGCCCGAGATCAAGTCTTTCCTGAGCTGTGGGAAGCACCGCAGGTGGGGGATCCTAGTCCTGCTCCAGATCCCCCAACCTGCTGACGCGAGCTCCCAGGCTGCCTGTGGTCCCTCATCCCACCTACTAGATCCCAATTTCCCCATTCTATGTCACATTTACGCAGTAACCCACCATCCTACACGTAGGAACTGCCTGCGGTTCTGGGCCCCACAGTTTAAGAAGGATGTTCACGTCCTCGAATGCGTCCAGAGGAGGGGAACAAGGCTGATGGCAGGGCTGGAAGGCATGTGCTCTGAGGAGCCGCTGAAGGACTTTGGGCTCCTCTAGTCTTGAGAGAAAGAGGCTGAGGGGTGACCCCATTGCTCTCTGCAGCGCCCTGAGCAGGGGACGTGGAGAGGGAGGTGCTGAGCTCTTCTCCCTAGGATCCAGGGACAGGGCGTGCGGGAATGGTTCAAAGCTGCACCAGGGGAGGTTTAGACTGGACATTCAGAAGCATTTCTTCACCAGTGGTCGAACACTGGAACAGGCTTCCTGGCGAGGTGGTCGATGCCCCAAGGCTGTCAGTGTTCAAGAAGCATTTGGACAATGCCTGTAATACCATGCTCTGATTTTTGGTCAGCCCTGAAGTGGTCAGGCAGTTGGGCTAGATCATCTTGGAGGTCTCTTCCAAGTGAAGTATGCTATGCTATGCTATGCTATGCTATGCTATTCTATTCTATTCTATTCTAATGGCCTTGATTTCTGAGCTATGAAAACATATATATGACGCTCTAAAACACATTCTCTTCATTTGCATCCGGCTTCCTAAGTGATGGAGGTGGCACCGGTCACACTTCAGGCTGCTGGTCCCTGGCATGCCCATCCCCACCCCATCTCCAGATGCCCTTATTCCTGGTCCTGTCCCGGGCTGCAGCCCCTTTGCTCGGGGCTGGGCAGGGGGATGCCGCTGGCAGGAGCACAGCCCAGTTTCCCGATTGAGTGGCTCCATGTAGTGCTTGTCCTCAGCCCGGTGGGATAGGGTAACCCCGGCCCTAGATAGGTGTCAGAATGGGGTGGCCAAGCTGAGGACCCGGGTCAGGCCAGGACATGTTCAGCAGCTCAGCTCCTGGCTGTCATCCCCTCGAGAGGTCTGAGTTCAGCTCTCCATGATTTATATCCCTGCAGGCATCATGGGGTGGCAGAGAGAGCTGGCGCCGAGGAATAGGCTGTGTAAGCTTCTCCTGACTCTTTTAGTGGGGATGAAGGCTACCAACCATGCAACATGCTCTCCTGGCCTCCCTGAATACGGGAGAGCATAAGGAGGAGAGACCAGAGCACAGGGGAGCGGTGGAGGGGTCTGGGCCTTTTCTGGTCATTGCTGCGTGGTAGTACCAGGAGAAAGGAGATGGGAGGAAGAAAGAAGTGTGGGGGGAAACTTACTGTGTGTCTGCTATCGGGGCTAATGATTTCCTAAGCACTTTGGGTGGCCTCACTCTGCTCAGAGCATGGTTGTAGGACAAGAGCAGGTCCCAGAGTAGAAGGCAGTCAACAGGGATAGGGACACGGGGAAGCAGATGCCTGTAGCAGGACCGAGGGCAGTACAGAATCTGCTGCCCGTCTTGCCTGCCTTGCCAGCACAGCTTGACAGTTCCCAACCCTGTAACCCTGAACAGAAGTGGGAGTTGTGGTGGGGAGGCTGTAGGAGTCACTGGCTGAGCGGTGGTAGGACTCATTCACTGAACACTCAGATGGTTCTGGCTTTTTTTGGAGCACAGCAACCCTGTGCCCTCTTCTTGACTCCTACTACCTTAAACATTTTCCTCCTGCTCTTCCCTAGAGCTTCCTGCAGAGAAAATATCTTCATTAACGATCTGGATCATGTGGCACAGTGTTCAGCAACGACACGAAACTGGGCGAGTGGCTGATCCACCAGAGGGTTGTACTGCCATCCAGAGGGACCTGGAGAAACGGGCTGGCAGGAACTTTGTGCGGTTCAACATCACTTTTCTCTTTTGCTTTCCCTCTGGGTTCTAGATCAAACTCACCGTCCTCGCATCCTTTCTGTACCACACTTCATGTCCTTGTGTTATCTTAGACAACAAGCTCCGGCTACCGCAGTGACGCACACAGAGACATCAGGAGGGGGGCAGGTGGGCCTGGGGTGGCTGAGCTCCTCTCAGAGGGGCTTGCTGTGACTTGGGTTAACACGGCCTCACTTCTTTAAATCCACAAAACTCTTCTCTGTCTCAGCCCATCACAGATTTCTGATGACAAATTCTGGTAGCCAGAAGTAAAGTCAGACAAGTCCAGAGCTCCAGGGTCCAGGGAAGTCTCTTTGATGCTGACCTAGTTGGAGACTGCTGAGGTGCCCATCTAGGACCTCTTTTTGGCTGTTGTATTTCTTTTGAATCTAAGCTACACCTTAGCTAAGCTACACCAGCTCTAGTCCTTGATTTTGGGGTTGGGTTTTTTTTGGCTCTTCCACGTGGCCATCCATAGCTTTCCCAGGAACTGGAGCAGAGAGGAACGGAGCGTCGTTGCTAGCAGACTGCTGCACTTGGCCATGTTTGACTCCTCTCTGGGACTATTCTCCCACAACCAGGACAGCTCGAGGCCGGCGGCGGCTGAGTTTGCAGTAGTTGGGAGGAAGCTTTTTAACTGTTGCAACACATTTTTTAATGACTTGTTGAGAAAGTTCATGCCCTCAGGAGTCCTTTTGCTAGAATGGCATGATGTTTGGTGATGAATGGATGACTCTCATATTGAGTTATGCTGATACCATGCAGCTGAAGTCACTGTGCCAGTTTTTTGAAGATACAGGGGTTTCAAAGATTTTGAGATAAAGGGAAATACCTATGCAGATTTTTGACATTCTTTTGGCATTGGGAGCCCAGGTATCTATGAAGGATCTTCCTAGGCATTTTGTTACATCTTAGATAGCTGGAAACCTGCCCCTTAAACTTGAATTCCCACTTGGAAACTGTCCCATTGCAGCTGGGTTAACATGGAATGGAATGAGAGAGGAGAGGGAGAGGGATGACCTCCAGGATGAAAACAATATAGGGAGATTATAATTATCCTTCAAAGTGTTTTTTTTTTTTTTTTTATAGGTAAATTAGGAACTGCTTTTTTTACAGTCAGGATAAGCAGTGTCGTATCAGAGAACCATGGTGTGGTCTGGGTACCTTCTCCCTTTGCCAAGAAGAGGGCAGGGAAAGTGGCTGCTGCTGCAGGTGAAGGTGCTCTGCTTTATTGCTTGAGACATCCGCAGGAGGCCAGAGAGATGATGGATAAAGAAAACCCAATATATCACCTATTTTCATGAAACCAACGAAGTTCAGGATCTCTTAGGTCACATCAGTAGGGATGAGAGATTCTGATGGAGCTGGATATTTATTTGGTGCAGCCCTTTTGGTTTCTGAAGACTGGACAAAGGTGGTCAGTCCTTCCAAAACTCCTGCTTTGCTGCCTTTGCTTGCCGTATTGCTGGCTTCTCTCCTAGCCCTGCACTCTTGCAATGCTCATATGATGACGGGCGAGTTTGCCATCCCTTGGCAGATCCCACAGCGCATTCACTAAAAAACCCACAGCTCCCACTGTGCGACCCACCAGGGTTTCCACACCTCCGAGGGTGGGGGACTCGCTCCTTCCTTTCTACAACTGGTCCTGAAAAACCTTCCTTTTTTTGCTAGCAGCAAGGATTAGTGGAAATGTAGAAAATATGATCTATGAGGGAAGAATGAGAGAATTGGGTGGTTCGGTCCAGAGAGGCAGAGCCTGAAGACGAGGCAGCGGTGGCATAGCTGACCTCCAGGCTCTCCTTCGGCAGCCGCGTTTCCTGCGCTGCTGTGATAACAGTCCTCCCATAAATAAGAGGCTGCCATGAAGAGCACGGGAATAAACTCTTCTCTGTGTCTGCCTGGAGAGGCTGAGAATTCATGGGATGAAGCAGCAGTAAGAGAGCTTTAGTTAGACATTTGGGGACTGACTAAATGTAAATAGAGCGATGCGCCAGAAGAGATTGCCTGCTGTCAGGTCTCCATTAGTGGAAGTTTCAGGGGGAAAAAAAAGAAAAGCCACAGATTAGACAAACATCCATCAGGAAAGGTTTACATTGTGCTTATCCTGCATTGGAACAGGGGGATCAGACAATTTATCAAGGCACTGCTCCAGCTCCGTTTTCTCTGCTTCTCTACTTCTGTTAAGCAGTTGCTTAACTGCAGTCAGCCTTGAACCAGACCCTCTCCCAGAGTGGACTTTTGGACGAGGTGTTCTCTCCCTTCAACGTGAGAGTCCCGCTGCCTTGCCGCAGGGGAAGCGGTGCTACGCCGTGGTGCCGCGGGGCCGTGGTGGGCTGGGGGAGGATGGAGAACCGCCCTGGGAACATCATGGAGGGTCCATGGAGCTGCCTGAGCTTTGTCAAAGATCTCCAGATGCCAAAAAGCTGCTTTTTTTTTTTAAGAGTTTTTATGACATCCAAATGGTTTTCATTCAATGGGGTAACAGGATAACTAACCCCTCCAACGCTGTGCCACGAAGCCAGAGTAGAGGGGCTCGGGGTGTCAGTGGTCAGAATGGGGTTCCATCATTTTGTGCTTGTAAGAGCCAGTTTAGGCTGGGCACTGCATCTCCAGGCAGAAGGGATGACATTTTTCTCCAGGCTGCTGCAAAATCTGCTGCAGTCGTAAGTGGTGAACATCTCAAGATGTTTCCCTCCTGTTCAGACGAGTCCGGTGGTTTTGGCTGGATTCCCACCACTCGTTAGCTTGGGGAATCACAAGCATATATGTAGATACCAAGTGGCTCATAGCAAAGCTTTTGCCACAGGGCAAGTTCCTTCCTCTCCAGAAAAGAGAAAACAAAAATGTTGGATTGTGCTGAGGTACAAGGCGGTCCCATAACCCATCATGCTGCCTCCGGGTCCTCCGGCTCCTCCACCCTCTCCTCCCAGAAAGACAAAAAAGTATCCACTTTAAATAATATATAATACATACCACTATAAAGTATCCACTTTACATAAAAAGCCTGGGAACTCAATATTTATATTTGTTTACAGTTTAACATCCTCCTCGTTGGCTAGAGAGCATTATTGTCTGTGTGATAGACTGGAAATTTTGATGTGATGTGTAATTTTCTTTTCTACTTCCCTTTTTGAAAAAATAGAGAAGAGGGAACGACGTACGCTACCCACTCACAAACGGTTAATGCTGGGGAGGCCCGTGGTGGCCATTTACCAGCAGTGAAATTGTAGAAAGGAGGAAGGTGACCTGACTAATAAAATAGAAGAAGAAATATCACAGGAAGCTAAGAAAGAAGAAATGTAGTATCGATATAATTTACCAAAAACAACACTCATGCTTTTAAAGGGAGACCAGGCAGATGACTGGTTAAAGGCATCAGAGAAATCTCTGTATTTCAGTTATCTGTTGTGTCCTCAATTCCATCCTTCCACCTCAGGGAGGAGCCAGGTTTCAGGGAAGGCTCCGCCGAGGCTCCGGTGTGCTCCAGAGACGCGATTCGGATCTGCCCAGACCCCCCTTTAAGGCTGATGTCCCGGCTGAA
>NW_010522727.1:0-16195 GCF_000687285.1 Phaethon lepturus
TATATAGCATATATTCTGTATAATTACAGTTTATATATATAAAATATATAATACAGATTGTATATTTTTATGTTACATTTACAGATAAAATGAGGGCTTTAGAGAACTGGTCCCAGTCCAGCATCACTTTCATTTAGATCGATTTAATTTTTTTTAATGTTTAAACACAGTTTTCTAACATGACAGCATTTTATTTTTGCCCAGTTCAGCAGCAGGCAACAGAAAACATGGACATTTAATACAAATGGGTTAATTTAGGATACGTAACTGGTCTGTTACTGCTAAAGGTAACAAGCTGCCTGCAAGCAGCACTGTAGCCTATGTGAGCTTCAGCACAAGATATAAAGCATCTTGTTTATGGCTGAAGTATAGCTGTGTAATCAGGTCACTGTTCTACCCTTCGGGATTGAGGTTGTGAACCCTTTTAAATCGGAGCAGGAAAATAATAAATCCACCTGCAAAACAGTTTTCAGCCATTGCACTCCAGGGAGGAGTTTAGTCTCACAGGACCAGATTTTAAGAAGTGTTTAGGAACCTAAAAAATGTCTACAGAGTTGTGAAAGGTCTCTTAGCACCGGCTGTAGGCATCTGAATGACCTTCAGAGACAGGTCATGAAGAGGAGACCTGTGCCCTTCTGGAACGGCAGCTGGAGGCCAGCGGTCTGTAATGCCACTTGAGCACTGAATTTTATCATAGACTCCCAAATCTCTTGAGGCTGTTTTTGAACTGTGTTTTCTGCATTACGCTGCAGGGAAATTTGTTTTAAATAGATATATAATTTTTCTGATTGCAGTTTGCAATCCGCTCCATTACACAGCTGAACGTGCAGACAAACAGAGATGCCACCAGCTGGTCTTCCTATGCAGTAGGTATGGTACTTACTTTTTAATCCTAAGAATTGATTTGTATTGCTTGGAATGTCTTGCAGGGTAATCAGGATGATGATCAGCACATTCTGTGTTTCTCAAAAAAACGCATACAAAAATTGACTATTTTTATTTAATGTGTGAAAATGATCTGTGGTTTTATTTAGCTGTTTCCTAAACAAGGGGCATATTTTGCACGCTGAAAATGAAAAGAAAAACAAATAAATAAAGTGAAGTCTTCCCCGCTGTATTTTAATGAATTTCTTCAGGATGAAAATAATGGACAGAACAGTGATATAACAAAAGAAAAATCCTCTGAAGCCTTTATCAAGAAGTCAGACCAAACTCGGGTGGGCAGCTGAAAATACCCCATCCAAAATGAAGGTCCGTTTTCTCATTATCAGTCATTTCTTACTGCTGTGCTTTCACCTAACGCACTTAAAAACTGGAAAGTCTTGAAAATTCCTCCTCTTCAAAAATGTGGAATTCTTTGCTTTATTTCTGCTCTCTGGAGTACTAGAAGCAGCTGGAAAACTCATGACAGTGTGTGCTCATATAGGAATTCTGTGTTGGTTTCAGTTCAGTGGAGACGTTAATGAATTACAATTTTGTTAAAAATCACGACACCAGATACAAACAGCTGTGTTACAAACAACCTTTGAGGAGTGATGGAAAGCTACTTTCTATCAGCAGCTGAAGCCTCCATTTTTCATATCTAGTACCATGTAACTGTCATCTTGGTGACAGTGGTTCCTTAGATCTGTCATCAATTAACTTGAGCTTCTCGGGGCTGAGTTGGACTGAGAGAGTGAGACTTAGGCTATAAGCACCCAGCCCAAATTTTTGAATCCTTTCCTTATTCAAATACAGCTGATAGAGAGAAGCAGCCAGAATCAGTTCAGCTTGAACTGTGAATGTGCAATAAGGATGGTAAATTGAGAAGAAACATGGCCTTCTGGTTCTTGTTAAGATGTAATGGGGAGGAGGAGTCCTCCTGTGGCAGAGTTCTCAAGATACAGACCAAAATGCTCAAAATGTAAGGAGAAGGTGTAGTCAAGTGTATGCTGTGCCGACATCTCCAGATGAATTTTTCTGAACAACTGAAAATTGCTTTCAATAGGAACTAGCTTTTGAAAATACAGGGTCTTCTTTCTGCAATGAAATATATGCAAGCAGTGCTACATATATGACGAAATGTGCTAAATTTAATAGTAGAACTTGGCATTTGTAAAGTCATTCACGTGCCTGTACAGGTGACAGCTTTCGCCACAATACTGACATCTCACGCGTGCGGTTAATTTGACTGCCATTGATTTCAGTGGAGCTAATTGAAGTTAGTAAAGTTAAGCACGTGAAAGTCTTGCCAGTGCTGTGAGCTCTGTGATTAAGTTCTAGAGTTTGTCACAGAACTTTCACTTCCAACATACGAGGGCTAGAAAGTGCAATCTTTTGCACACATAACTCCTCTACCCACAGCCAGTAAAAGAAGAGAACAAAGACTATGATTATTTAAGGAGAAAGGGTGCTTAAGTTAAATCTGATTGCAAATAGAAGTTTTATTTCCATCAAGTTTGCTTTAGCCTGGAAGGTTTTCTGATTGCTTGTAAAAAATGCTGATTAATGATCATCATTTACAAATAAATGTTTTGCCTGCAGTGCCACTGGGAAAAAAGCTAATATTTATTGCTTTCCAGCAAAAGGTTTTCAGCAGGCCTGTCAGCATAACTAAAAATGCTTTACAATGTTAAGGAAGATTAAGCTGACAGCAAGCCATTTTCTGTTGTCACAATGAACAACCTTACATGAGGTTTATTTATTGAGTCGAGTGAAAATTAATTACATATATCAAAGGAAAAAAGTGTTGATTTAATTTGAAGATTTGTTTACCTGTATTTGAACAGCCTGAAAGCTCTTTTCAAGATTAAGTATTTTAATTAAGTGAATTAATAAATTGAAGTGAATCAGGGTCATTTTCTAAGCCAGAGTTGTTATAACTTTAGAATAAATATTATTAAAGTATGTAATTAAGTGACAGTTAATTATCAATCCCAAAGCTGACTGTATCATGTAAATCTTAATATAGTTTGTTAAAGGAAAACACCACTGAAATAGTACAAGCAGTAGTCATTATTTTAAAATTTGTATTTTCTTGAAGGTTGTGAAAAGGGAAGGAGTTATTTTCAAGTTTAATACAAGCAGAGTTCCAGTCACTCCTGAAAAAACTGGCAGATGGTAATTTATTAATATTCAATAGACTATAATAGAATAGATAAAAGGTAGCAAAAGTTTGTTACAGCGGTTTCTCCTCCAGCAATAGATAAAAAAAGATGCTGGCATTTCATCATAAACATATAGGAAGATTATGGGGTACTGTTCTAAATAAATTAGCTTTTTGGTCTTAGAATGAGAAAACAGAATTATTTCTGTCTCTAATTCCTTGTTCTTCAGCTAGGAGTTCCCAGCTGTACAAACCTGTATTGAAATTGTCAGAGATCTCCTACATCAGGACTCAGCATTCCAGTGTCCTTTCATTTTTTGAGACAGTCCTACTACTGAAAAAGATAGGCAATCCAGACTTACACCAGTATACATGTGACAACAAGCCATAAAATCCAGGTGAAATCAGCCAGTGTTTTCACTGTCTGAGACATGAGTCGTTCCTTCACTCTGCCCAGACCACCGAACACAAAATTCTTTCTTCAGCTCTTTCAAAGCCGAGGAAATCCATTGTGCCGCCCCACCCCAGCCTGTGCTGCATTTTGATGGTTGTGGCACTCCTATGAGGAGAGAAATGGGAATTTTTAACGCCTTCAGGCAGAGCAAGGAACTGCACCAGAATTTCCTTTTTCATGGGTGACTTTTATGTAAAAATAAGAGGAGGTATGCCTT
The DNA here is from genome assembly GCF_000687285.1 of Phaethon lepturus. Classification (NCBI taxonomy): domain Eukaryota; kingdom Metazoa; phylum Chordata; class Aves; order Phaethontiformes; family Phaethontidae; genus Phaethon; species Phaethon lepturus. The sequence goes on from NW_010522727.1 coordinate 3,757, forward strand.
TAGGCTGTTCTTTACCTGTCTTAAAGAAAAGCAGATCCGTGCTCGGTTGTAGAATGTGTCTCTCTTCTAAACAGGGCTTGTAGTAACACTTTCTGAATACATAGTGGTGTGGCATTGACAGCCTCAGGACAAGAGTATAGATTTACCTAGTAACTGTGGTGCAGGTTAGTCTCATTTTTTCCAAGTCTGTCTGTGGGTGACTCCTTGCTCAGTATTCAGATTGTCCTGAATCTCATTTTGTGGAGCTGAAGGATGATCCCATGCACTATAAAAAGAGCAGAGGGAGAGACTTGGTTTTCGCTCTGGACACCAGATACCTGAAAATCTCTATGCACTTTGATTCTCTTTTAGTAAATTGATATCATAAAAATTGCCTGCACCTGGGCTGTTTTGAGAGCAAAGAGAGTGAAAGATTGTGAGGTGCTCAGGTATTAAAATAATGGAGGCCGTCGAGGGACTGCAGATTGATGTATATTCTGAAAGAAATACCTAAAAGAGCCTGGGGATAACCCAGCTCCGTTCAATCTCAACAAGGAAAAAGAAATAAAAGCTGTAATACAAAGCTGTAAATAGCAGAATTGCAGTAGTCCTATTCTTTTGTCCTCTCGGCCCTCCATATACTAGTACCTTTGTTTGCTTATACAAGGCAGAGTTTTTCTCTTGTTGTCAGGTTTGATGGTATCTACTTCAGTAAACTTCACAGGCTACTCACTGAGTTAAGTATATGGTGAAGAGACAGAGAAAAGGAGGTCAACATGGAGCCAGCAACTATTTTGCAGACCTCTCAGAAAGGCAAGGGAGAAAAAAATACGGAGAAAAAAGCAGTTTAGAGCAAATCTAGCATAAAATATCATGAGATGATGCAAGCCCTCTACAAAATGCATAGATAGCCTGAAATAATGCTTCAGGTTTTGTTATTTATTAATGGTCATGTGCTAATTTACCAAAATGAAAAGGTAAACTTTTTTTCACTCGGGTAGCCAAAAATTCATTGTGCATTATTGCAGTTAGGAGAAGAAAATACTGATAGAATTGGGTGTCTTGCAGTCTTTTAAATCAGAACTGGCAAATTATATATACAAACCAACTATCAGGAAACATTTTTTCATTAATCCAGCTGCAAGCCTTTGTCAGCTGGTGAAACAGCTGAAGCCCAGGTTCCCATGACCCCAGCCTTCATCTTCGCAAGCGCTGTCTGTCCGTGACTTCCTCCACCCTCTCCCTCCTACTGGGTACATTACCTTCCTTCTGCTGGCACAGGATCTCCAGCTGTCTGAAATAGGAAAGTTTTTTGCTATGCTCAGCCAGGAGAGGAGAGGGCAGGATCTGTTTCAACTTGATTTACTCTCAAGAGTGTTAATTCACTATTTTTGCACCTGAGCGTGAAGCCTCCTAGAGCCAGTCCGTTACGACAACTCTCACTCTTGTCTCCTCTTCTGTTACAGACATTAACCATTCTGTAGTTTGCCATGATATTAATGTCTTGGTCTTTGATTACACTTACTGAAATTCTGTCATGTTAGAGGAGTTTTGGAGAAAATCCTAATGCCCGTCATGCTACAAGAGTGTAAGACACCTTTGCACATTAACATTTAGAAGTGTGGCTACTCAGTTCTTCCCAAGTCCAGTATATTTTGCACTTTCTCCATTATAAAAAAAAAAAAGTCAAGTAGCTAAACACTGCCCATTATGCCCAGCTGCTCGGGATGAGGGATATGCTATGCCACCGTAGCTATTGTTCCTTCTGTCTGCAGTGTACTTTTCTCATCTTGCTTAATCACAAGTGCTAATGAACTTTGAATACATACAAGAAACTGAACAAACATTCCAGGACTTTCTTTAGCTGTTATTTCCTTTTTCCTGAACATAGATATTTCCAAGTAATAGAGAGTAATTCTATTATGTGTGGTGGTATTTTAATACTCCGACTAGAAAACTGTATTTTGTACCTGGTGGGAGGGGGGAAAGAACAGATTAAAGTTCAGAGGTTTCCATGGTAAATGCACGTATATTAATTATTTTCAAAACACCACATGTATCAGGAACACAGAGGAAGTATGGAGAGAGGAATATTTTTTACTAATTTTATTAATTGTATAGATAATCAAAAGGCTAGAGGTTGCAGCATGGAGCAGAGTGAGGGAAAACCCTAAGGGATGACCACTTTTATAAAAGTACATTTTCAAATGTACACATGAAATGAAAGAGAGTGATATGGTGAAAATAATCAGAATTTTAGAGAAACGACGGTGATATTTTAACATTAAATAGATTTGTTCCTTGGGCTTCAGCACAGGGGTATGACATAGGATTCTACAGAGGGAAGGGTGAGCAATCATTCTTAGATTTGCCCTTTTGCAATATACCAAGCTCCTCTTTCAATGTACATTCATAATGGGAACTTCTCTTGGCTTCTACTATATGAAGATTTACAAAGACAAATGCGACAGGAAATTAAAGGATTGAAAAGAAAGCCAAGGTAAGTTCCTTGCTGAATTCATATTGGAGGGAAGAATAGGAGTCAAGTGGATGAAGAAGGGTGCTTCCCCAACTTCTCTATTGCTATCACAAACTTACTAATCTGTGGAGATAATAGAAAGATCTTGTTTTCCTCCGAGATTTTTTCCGGCATTCAGTTTACAATAGTTCTCTGATAACAAATTCCACTTCTGCTTACAGTTTCGTTCATGAGAAAATGAGAGAGTCATGAGCTAATTAGAGAAAAGTTGCTGCAAATATACATTTATATAAGTGAAGCTGTCTTCCAAACGGGTACATTTTCAGAACAGAAAGGGGAAGAGCAGATTTGAAAGGAGAGACTGAGTATCTCTTCTTCATTCAAACGTGGAAACAATTTAGATTAGATAATACAGGAAAGACTCAATATGAAATCTTCGGAAGAGTTTGGCTGCTTCACGCCTTTGTTGTTTATGAAACATGTCTCTCCAGTTCCCGAGGTTTTAACTGAAGCAGAAAGACTGTTTCTGTAAGACTGAGACTTGGTGCACGCAGCCAAGCCCGTGATGTTCTCTCTGCATGCTGTATGATCCTCCCCGTGTATTTGTAGCATATTCTGGTAGGAGGAGTCCATCTACTTTTTCATGTTGTGCTGAGGTGGACACTCAGTCTTCTGAGGTATTTTTGTACAGTGATCCTTGTCAGGATTACAGCGTTGCTGAACTTTTAGTGTCTGAGACAAAAAAAATGTGTATAGACTAGGCCTGAGTGTTGATTGAAGTACAGTAGATAGGCAGTACTGAGGTTATCGTAACCTAGCTTCTAGAGCTACATGATTTTGTTGAATCTTAGTTTAATTTAAAGCAATGCTTTCAGCTCTTATGGTTGCAGGGACAATTTGGATGATATGTATCAAATACAATTAAATATAATCGATAATGTCTTATCAGATTGCACAGTATCTGCTTGAGCAAAGGAAAAGTTCCTTCATCTCAGACTTACCCCCAGGACAGCTCCAGCCTCCTGCTGTACTTCAAAGGGCTCTCCATACCTCTGCTCTCATCCTCTGTTGCTTGCAGGGCTTCCGTTCTCTCTGCTTCAGCCTTGGTGGATATGGTTTGCTTGTTCAGCACAACTGAGGAGAACAGGTTGGTTCTCTTGGTATTTATTTCTTGGTATCCATAGAATTATGACTGTATTTCTCTCTTAAAAAAAAAGAACAAGAGCTGTATAATATTTGCACAGCTAGTGATGTCCAGATATGCTCACAGCAACGCACTAAAGCATATGTTTAGGCCTAACCTTTTTAATCCAGATTTTTGTCTGAGGTACCACATTCCCTCTAATCACACTTGGAAGTTAGAAAACCTTTGAGCAATAGAATTTGTGAAGCTAATTGCAGTCAAATGTCCTCAGTTCAGCCTTTCACCATACTTACTTAAATCTCTTTGATACTATTCAATGTAGAGCTTCAGCAAGACAAATGCAGTCTTGGAAATACATGTTTCTTTGATGAGGTGAGCTATGAAAGTTATTTATCCAAATGATAACTTTTATCACATTTAAGATTTAAAACTACACTAAGCTGCTTTGTATTAGATTGGTGCTGAATATACTTGGAACTTTTGTATGCGTTTTAGAAAATAAGCAACATAAAATGTCATAGTCACTTTCTGAGCTCCTCTGTTCCCTCATTCTTTTTGTACTTATAGAGTGAACTTCCATAAAAGCTTTTAAGAAATCAGTAGTCACGTGCATACGTCCATGGAGAAGTTCTGCGTCTAATGGTTACTGATATTAATATTGGAAGTGTAAAGTTCTTCATATATCCCTTCAACGTGTTGGATGTGAGGGACTACTAGGCATTTTTCCACAATCGGGCAAGGCTTAATCTCTTTAACTGATATTGCCATCCCTACTGTCAGTTGAGGTCATGTGTTTTGTGATATGAAATATTGATTCATTAGCAGCTAGACAAAAAACTCATTTCATATAGGTCATTGAGCAACTATCCATCAGTAAATGTCAGTATAGCGTTATTTGCATGTTATAAAACAACTTCTGTAAGTTACCATAGCATGTCTTACTTCAGAAAGAAAAGATCAAAATAAAATACTAATATTCATGTGTTATAAATTCCCTTTTTTATGTGAGTATGGAAATAAAACATATTTTTAATTTATTTATATCCCTTTAAAAGTTGTAAGTGTATATTTGTTTGCTGAATTTTTAACCAGAGAATTATATTGGAATTTTTTCTTTCAACTGTGCTCAAGTCTGCTGAGCATCTGTTAACATTTAAAACAGCTAAGATATGTGAGAATTTTCAAGAAAAGAGAAGAACAAAACAAAACACAGAAAGACTTTTTTTTTCTCCCATAAAATAGGAACTAGGTTTTTTGCCTTCTCTGGTCTTTTAAATGTCAGCACACACTCATCAAAATAGGATAAATAAAATGTTATTGTGCCTATAGTGAGAGATGTTTTCATGTCAAAAACCACAGCTGTCACACCTTCTTACGCTTACTTTAGTAAGCACGCTCTGGGACTTTCCAAGGTGACACCAAAAGATTTTAAATAGAGAATTAAAAACATGTCATCGTCTGGGATAGTTCTTTGTCTGAGCGCAAATGAAAAATCTTTGTACACTCCCTTGGAAAATGATCAGTTTTCCTTCAGAGGGTATGTCCTGTATGTTGAAATTATATGCACAAGTACAAGCAACATTTTACTGTTGTCCTTGCTATGCTAAACCTGAAAGTTTTGGCATTGTTACCTTAAAAGCAAAGGTAAATCATTGCCAGTTTTAATAGCATGTCTGTATTTATACGGATGCACATCATTTACATGCATACTTTTATATATATATATATGCACGTTGTGGAAGTAGGTGTATGGACATCAGTATAGTTTATTCCCTGTGCTATATAGAATGTGATGTCATAAATAAGCAGTTTAAATGACTTTTAATATTGATACTAGTAGACACATACAAGGCCAGTTACTAAACCAGCTGGATTCTAGGACGTCCTAGTTTATTGTGTGGCTTGTTCTTCTAACATAGAATGAGGAAGGAAGGGATCAACAGTCAGTTCAACCTAAGTGGCTTCCTTCAATTTTTCTGTTTAAAAATAACAAAGTGCTCACTAGCTTGGAGATGTCACACGGTAATACCTCACTACAATGAATTATAAAAAGTAGTAATTCAATGTAAGCTGTAATCACTGTGTTCTGCAATAAGATTAGCACTCATAACATGATATAAAATAGATTTATCTATACATATAGCATGTCCATAAAGTGCCTGCCAAGGTAAGTTTTTAAATGAATACTGTCCTTGTTCAGAAGTACGGGAAGTCACAACTAGTTGAGGCTGTTCTAAGACTGAGAGGCTCCTTTGGCTGATTCCTCTCTATTTTTTTCCTTTTTTAAAAATACTCACTGTTGTGAAATGTTTTAGACTATTCCCTCCTTTGGAAACTCTGAGTAGTTAAGGAGTTCTTTCTTGGGGACAGGTTGTAGCAATGCTCTGAAAGTACGATGATCCCAGTGAAGTACCAGCTATGTACTTGGTCCAGTTCACCTGATTTGAGGTGTCTATGTAGGCTTAGTACAATTATGCAGTATAAGATGAATGACTTGTAAGAATAGTTTCTCATTTTTATAGGTCCTCTAATTCATCTGAGATGCATTTCTGTAGGATTCAGTCATGTTTTCTGTTTTTCATTTTTGTTGGCATGGGATACTTTGTATTCTTGATTACACCATATGTTTAGCTTCTGTTTCTCAAGGAACATCTCCATGATAGTGCAAGACCTAATCGACTTGGAATCTTTCCTGAGGATCTCTCCAAAATAAAGAAATGCAGTTTCCACAGCTGTCTCTTCCCTGACAGGCTTCACAGGACAACTATCTACAAAATAGTTCTTTCTTCTGGGATTTCTTTCTATGCCTTTTTTTTTTATTATTATTTGAAGACTAAGGCAGGCTTCAATCTGTGCTAGTACTTTTTTGTTTGTTGAAAGACCATGTGAGTTTATTCCCGCTTCTCCTTTCGTTATCCCTACCTGCAAACAAGAAGAAATTGCACTTACTGCTTTCCCTTTAACTACCACTATTCAATTGTAATGAATATACCACCCACCCAAAGCACACATTTTCAAAGAACTGGGATCATAGAAAAAGCAGAAAAATAGCCTTTTCTTTCTCTTCCTTATGACTAAAGCAAGAGAAAATAGCAAGGTGCATCTAGCAATATGGATTGGAAAAAAAATCTACAAAAATCACTCTGAAATGAAGAAAAAAAGACTAAACTTTCTACTTATTGTCAAACATACTTAGGAAAGTTTGATAGCCATTTTACAATGTATGTTGTAAAAATAATTGATCAAAAATTTACAAACAACTGTTACTGTAAGAGTTCTCATTTACGCAGTTTTTCAACCTTGCACTTCAACAAATTTGTCTTGATTTTCTGGCAATGAACTTAAATCGAAGATAAAAGATCAGTCGCATTTACCGTAGAACTGAAAGTTTCTGTGTTAGGAGCACTGGCTGGACTTGACTAGACCACCTCCAGAAGGGGATCTCTTCTGAAATAAGATGAAAAGTCAGACTACTTGCTCTTTCATGTGTCAAGGGGGGTAAAATTCTAGTGAACTGTGCAGTAACTGTCTATTCCCTACTGTGTACTAAGATTAAAATATCATTTTGACTGTGATCGTTACCAATCTGAAACTTCAATAGTTGTTCCTTAGAACTGAAGATGCATTCATCTCTCATGCCACACAACATCCAGCTCTTTTTCTGTGCTACTTTTAAAAAGATCACTTACAAAACCTGATGGGAGAAAAGTGTGTATTGGTTTGGATAAAACTGTATTTTACATGTCTGTAAGTAACATTTGACAGAAATTTAGGCTTGTGAAGGAAGAAATATTCCAGGCTGTTAATGGAGAAGCATTTTTGCAGTACGTATAAATACTTAATGTAACACAGGAACAGAAGCAGGTATAGTTAAAGAGATGGAGCTAATCCACAAATTATGCTGTTTGGGATTAGTAGATTGAACTTTAAATTATTAAAAAACCATTTTTTTTCTTTTTTCTTTTTTTTTTCTATAAACACAACAGTACCAGGCGGGACTTTCTGGGGCCTTGAAACATACTCAGATATTCACACAACTGAGGTGAAAAGGGGATCACTGCTGCTCGGTAGCATTATGTCAACTTGATACACTAATTAGCTGGGTCAAAATAAATGGGTGGTGAAGGTGCAGAGCAATGGAGAATCAGCCGCTTCTTTTTTAAAAATGAAGTTTCCCAGTAGTTCCATTTAACGTGGAACGTAAACATTGTTTAGTGTATTAGTCTAAATAAGTGAGTGTGTTTTCCATGATGCCTTTTCGTATGTTAGAGAGGTATTCACACAATAAAAATTAGGAGATGAAATAGGGTCACTGTTATGATAGCCAACAAAGGATATCCCACTAATACCTGAGCTGAACTCATCTCATCAGGGCTACTGGTGTTAATCAGCAGTCGTCGTAAACTAATTCCATCTTGAGTGTTTGTAATTTCTATTTACAGCATAACGCCATTCCCCACAAGTTGAATATGGCTTTTTTATGTTCATACTATTTTTTATAAATGTCACTGAAATTATCTCAGAGGAGCAGATCTGACAGGTCAATCACTGCAGATGGTAAGTGCTTTGTTAATTATACAGAAATTTAGAAACAATTGTAGAATGTCTTGCCTCAGGAGGAATTTCTCTCTTGCTCTGTTTGAGAGTAGATTTCCTCTACTGTATTAATTTTGTGGGTTTGTGCAGATAACAATCTCTCTGCTGCTTTGTAGGAATAACTCCTTGCTCCTTGTTCAAATAAGCAACTGTAAATAAGCAGAGGATATTGCAAATAAACCATGCCATTCTTTTTAAATAATGCAATGTGTGTAATTAGGACAGTGCAATTACAACACTATAGAGCTCTCGGTGTAACAATTAGTTTTTTGGTAAAATGTAATTTGTTCCAATGTAAATGTTTTCCCTCAATTCAGAAGATTCCCTTGAGTTGTTACAATAATAAGCCTATTTCTACAAATGTATGCAGTTGCACTGTATGTTCCAATACACAAATCAAAGTGGACAGCTACATTATAATAAGCTACGGGAATTATAAAGTCAGAGCAAAATGATACCAGTACTATTTTCGGAGGGGAAAATATGTCCAAATATCCTCTTTCCATTTCGATTTTAATCCCAGAGATGTCAAATGCTTTTTCCAGTTTGATCTGAATTTACTTGAAAGAACAGAAACGTTTCCTTGTGTTACGCTGCTACTGTGTTACCCTGTCCTCCTGATGATGATATCTGACTACTTGCCAGTCTTTCCACTGTTTATTCTTGGAGATAAAGAAGTGTTATAATTGTCATTTTACAGACGAGTAACTCAGCTACGCAGAGCAGAAGAGATCTGCTTTAGATTTCACCAGAAATTTGTTAGGAAACAGGATTTCAAACCCAGCCCTCCTCTCCTCCCATCAGCATCCCCTGCGCAGAATCCCTCTCCCTTGGCGCGCTCTCAAAGCACGGGGCTGTTGCAGTTCATAGCAAAACCTCTGCTCCACCCAGCTCCCTTCGTCCAGTTCAGCACAATCAATCCCTCATTATCCTGCTCACTAGTTCTCAATAATTTCTATTATGTTACTGTTTTAAAAATACGTACTTCCCCCATAGCAGTAAAAAAAACTCTTTGGAGCATCTGGGCATGTATCACCACACCGATGGAAAAGCATCAGGAAATCAGATTTTTCATGTTGTCTCACAGTTTTGCGTTTACTAATAACTCTCCAGGGCTACAGTTAAATAAAGGGTAACTTTTTTTGTGGCAGTAAGCAGAATAGTGCTACCAATGTGCAAATAGGCAGCTTTGGGTGAACTGAATTAGTACTCCTGAAAATGTCTGGGAGCTATAAGTGAAAAAGTAAATGTAATAATTACTCAGTGTGGATGGGTGGGAGCGCTCAAAAGTTCTATGAAAAGTGAACTGTCTGAACTTGATTTTAAATTTTGGGTTTCACCCTCTTTGAAACAAAGTTTGCAAATTTTGGGTGGTTTTCCTTCCCAAACTGTCCTGTTGTCATTTTGGAGCATGCAAATTAGTTGATCTAAGCCTGAGCCTGCTATTACCAGTTACTTGTACATATTGCAGTGTATTCAATGAACAGTTTAAAAACCCCACACAACAGCAGTGATGTGCAGTGATTATAGGGCCAGGTGCTGCGATAAGCATTGTCTGGTTTGGTTAAGTCATTGCTAATGAAACATCACAGCTGATTAAACTGGCAACGAAAGCAGTTCCCTATGAGCAGGTTCCGTTTTCTCATTGGATCTTTGGATTTTTTAATCTGTTTCTTAAAATGCGAGATATAAGTGAGACAAACATAAATATTCTTTTAATTATAGATCACACTAGAAATCACATCTTATGATTAGTGGCATGTTCTAGAAAGACTTTCTGTCCTAATTATATGTACATCACTACATGTCTTCCCCTGCATTCTAATGAGACAAAGAGTAGGAAGAAAGCACAGGAAGAAAGTACAACAGACCCTCCGTAAGTGCACTGGAACTGAACTGGTATATACATTCATCCTGTAACCATACTTCTGCCTCTTCTTGAGTAACAGCAGTGGTGATCAAAGCAGAAAAGATGTTTGAGCTCGGTGCTTTCAAACTGCTCACTAATCACTGTAATTCAGCAGAAAATAGGAACAAAACTACCGCAACAAACACCACAGTCATTGCACTCTGAGTAAAAGGGGCTCTCACCAAATACAGCTGAAGCAAGTTAAAGATTGCTCTACTACGTAGTATGTCAAAGTTAAATACAGGTCTAAATCCATTCAAAAATTTAGAACAGTCGGTTCCCAACCTAGCACTGAGCAAAGACAGGCTGCTTTGTTAAGTGAATAACCCTTCCCAGAGCCTGCTGTGGCATCGCCACTACTGACAACAGTGTCCGTGTTTCTACGCAGGCCTGTTTTAACCTTGACTCTGCTAACTGTGGTACTAAGGTGGTGTTTGATTTAATTAAATGCCACTCGGAGGAAGACCTGTGTACCTACAGCACGTGTACCTGGAGGAACTTCTGGTTCTTCCTCCTCTCCGGTTCGGTATTCTTCTCTTTATGCATGGAAATGAAACTGCTTTCAGACACGAAGCTGAATGGTAGCCAGGTGCTTTATAACTGTGTTAGCCTGAAGCTCTCATGAGAAATATTTTTTCCTGGAAAATAAATTATAACATGGCTAAGTGGTGCCTGACAAAGCTAAACAGGAACCATGCTGCTCTATTGCAAATTCATCTGCAGTCTCTCGGTAGAAAGACAAATAAAAGCACTTCATCAAAATCAGTCAGAGAAGCACAGGAATACTCATAGGAGACCACTAAACTCTAAATACCAATCAATTTCACCAACTTTTTTGTCAAACTTGCAAGTCCCCTTAAGCGCTGTCGTCTAGAACTGCCAGAAGACGCTGCATGGTGTGTTGCAGGAGTGGCGCGCGGGAGCTGGAGCTGAAAGCCCCGCTCTGACAGTCATAATTAGTGTATGTGCATATCTATCAGCGCCGGTCAGGATTTATTGAAGTCACGGGTGGGGCTTGGCTAACATGAAGGTTTTGGAACCAGGCCTAAGGGCTTGGAAACCTTATGCTCTGTTTGAGAATTGGGCTCTCAATTTCTTTCTACTGTATCGGCTATTTTTCAGTGACCTGAGCACGTCCCAGCGGCCAGCAGGCAGTTTTGCTGCATACGTTGTGAGTGCAGAGAGTAGCCTTTAGACTTTGTCCTTGAGTTCAAAGTCGCTGAAATATATAATATTGAAGGATTTTCCTCAAGACACTTGCACTGATCCTTTTTCCTACACAAAGAGATCCCAAAATTGTTTTACAGCCAATGGGTCATTAAATGTTATGAGAGTGTGCATTTCCCACTCGCCGCTGCTTTTGTCCTGCCATTCTCAGTCAAACACAGAAGTAGTTCTGAGAGAAGGAAAACTTGGAATTTAACCTCCTCGCCCATTTCTTTAAGCTGTGGTTATGTCTTCACTGTTAGAATACTTACATTTTCAGAGTCAGAAGTGTATTTTAAAGTTTGTTTAAATAATGCCAGGTGCTGTAAACACAGCATAATGGACAGAAATCAAAATAACTTCTCTAATGCACCCATACACACACTCTGCGTGTCTGTGCCAGCTTGTTTTGCCTTGAATAAAAAGCAAAGGGAACTCATCAAACGGGCTATGAAGCAGAGCACAGTACAACACCAGTACGTGGTGGTCAGGTCTAACTTAACTCTGGGGTTTTTTTGTTTTAAATAATCCAGCTCCTCCTGTGTTCTCTTCTCCCTCCCCCCCCTATTTTTCTGCATTTTTCTACCCTGGCATGTTTCTGATCGCTTCCTTTCAAGCCTTTTTTCTGTGTGCTTCAGTCCTTTACCTGCAGGTTTTTGCATTCTTGACCATTCTCTGTCACCTTGTTTCCCATCTCACTATCTAGATATTTCTCCATTGCTTAATTTCATGGTTCCTTTCTAGTTCCCATTCAAAAGAAAAGGTTTTGTTTATCACCCCACCCACCCTACTATACCTCCCCTTTTTTCTGGAATTGAGGATCAGCCTGAGCTTCTGGGTAAAATCTTGACTCTACAGTTCATTGGAACAAATCTGATCTTGCTTTTGGATATAGTTTTCTCAGAAAAGCAGGGCCAAGTTAACAGCAGTTTCCAGTTATTCTCTGCTGAATTCCGAGTCTTCAATCTCAAGGCCATGTTCCCTGTTCTTTGAATATCCTGTAGAACACATTTTGTGAGAAGAGGCTTGTGATTTCTGTGTGTCAACTGAATCATGCAAAGGTGAGGGAAGCAGGAGAGAAGGTTGTCCTAAGTGTTTGTACTGGGTTTGCGTGGCCAGGTTTTGG
>NW_010522728.1:0-9017 GCF_000687285.1 Phaethon lepturus
GTCCCCAAGCAGCGATTCCCACCTGCTGGCCAATTCCAGTTTATATACTGAGCATGAGGTTACGTCGTGGGGAATGTCCCTTGGCCAGCCTGGGTCAGCTGTCTTGGCTGTGCCCCCTCCCAGCTCCTTGTGCACCTCCCCACAGGCAGAGCAATGGGAAGCTTAGTATAAGCTTCATGCTTATACTAAGCATGAAGTGCTTAGTAGAAGCACTACAACTACTTAGCAGCAATCAAAATCATCAGTGTGTTATCAACATCATTCTCTACATTCTCAACACTAAATCCAAAATACAGCACTATACCAGCTATTAGGAAGAAAACTAACTCTATCCCAGATGAAACCAGGACAACAGCACACCTTTAGCATGACATTCCACCACTGTACAACTTGCTTCCATTTACATTGTTTCCAAAGCACCATCGTTTGAAAGGATGTAGCTTCTGGACACAGACAGTGTACTGTGTAACATGTGTAGGCTGTGTTTCTGTCACTAGCATATGGCATGATAAAGGATGTGCTACTCCTTCCTTGTGACTCTACTTCCCATCCTAAAATATACAGAAAGAGAATGACTTCTTCTGTAAACAAGAAAACAATGGCAAAGAGTAATGTAAGTATTGACTTATTTTGAGAATGTGTCTAGAATTGTGTCCACAACATAAAGACATCCAAAACAAATAGGGATGTCTAATAGGGAGCTGTGAGGATTGCATTGTCTGGTTCAAAAGATTTTGATCTTTTTCTTGTAGCTGTAAAGTCCAAGAAGATACTTTGCTTTCAAAATCCCTGCAGTCTCACCGCCTGCTGTTAGCTAGAGAACAACATACTTTGTCTCTAGAGAAGACCCTGCCTGCAGTGTTATATATTGCACAGTACAGAGCACATTGTTGGCAATGAACAATCATAATAAAGGCATTTGACTTCTGAATGTGGCAGCTAAATGAGTAAAAGACTGACTCTACTGGGAAAAGGAAAATAGGCAATTTCCAAAATGTTTTGCTCCTGATGCATGTTAAGCTTTCTGGCTGTGTAGGTTGAGTGGACCGCAGCTCCTACACAGGCTTGTGCCAGAAGGCACTGATGAACGAAAGTTTGGGAGCAAGCTTTAGGGGAAAAGAATGAAGTGTTTTCAAAAGTATTCCAGATGACTGAGGATCTACATGACAAGTCAGAGTAGTCAGATGAATATCCCCCACAAACCTCTTACCACTGGAGACATAGATCCATGTGTATATGTACATATTCACTCACATCTTGAGCATTCTTTCTCATTGTTCTGCTCATTGAGAAATACATTTTTCTTAGTGTTTATGAATATTAATGAGTTGAAACACAGCTATCTTAAAGACTGAGTTTTGATTTGAAAACTGACAGCTGTGCTCTTCCAGGACAAAAATAATTCTGGAGTCAAGAGAAAAGAAAATGAAGTTAGGGACAAAAGACAAAACGTGAAAAAAGACTACCAAAAAAATGGAGGACGGATTGCAGTCTGATTGACTTTATATACACCTTTCTAAGGAACTGTCCTGGTTTCAGCTGGGATAGGGTTAATTTTCTTCATAGCAACTAGTGTGAGGCTGTGTTTTGGATTTGGGATAAGAAAATGTCGACAATGTGCTGATGTTTTGAGTTGTTGCTAAGTACTCAAGGACAGTCCAGCTTCTCGTGCTAGTCTGCCAGCGAGAAGGCTGGGGGTGCACAGGAAGTTGGGAGGGGACACAGCTGGGACAGCTGACCCAGGCTGGCCAAAGAGATATTCCATACCATATGACATCATACTCAGTGTATAAATCTGGGGTTATCTTCTTCGAAGGAAGGGGTAGAGGGACATTTGGAGTGATGGCATCTGTCTTCCCAATAAACCATTGTGTGATGGAGCCCTGCTCTCCTGGAGATGGCTGAACACCTGCCTGCCCATGGGGAGTGGTGAATGAATTCCTTGCTTTTCTTTGCTTGTGTACGTGGCTTTTGCTTTGCCTATTAAATTGTTTTTATCTCAAACCATGAGTTTTCTCACTTTTATCCTCCCGATTCTCTCCCCCGTCCCACTGTGGGGGAGTGAGCGAGTGGCTGCGTGGGGCTGAGTTGCTGGCTGGGGTTAAACCATGACAGGAACTTCTAGCCGTAGGCAGAACAGCATCTGTAACACTGATACCTCACCTCTCTGAGTTACCTGCAAGACAAATTTTGAAGTGATGTATAAAAAATAAAACAATGGAACAAAGTAAATTAGAGGTGGAATCCTTGACACTGAAGAATATAAAAGCTGGGTCGCTGAGTCTGAGTCAGTATATCTTGATTTTCTTGATAATTTGTGGTGAGAATTAGATAATGGGAATGACTTGTCCATTCTTAAAATAAAGTGAATATAAACCTGTGTAGTTAGTTATTTTTTTAATTGTTGATAAAGAGAACCTGGAGGACCAACTAAGACTTACCCATCTCAGTTTGGGGCAGCCAGACCAGGCAAGATAAATCCCACTGTGCATCTTTAAATTCATGGATAGAACAAGACCTCAGTAACTACAAGAGTGATCAACAAAAAAAGCTGACAGCTCTGAAAAGATGAATGAGAGGCAAAACTGAAGACATAAACCTGAAACAATATGGACAGTAGGAAGAGCATACAAACAAGAAATCAGTGAATTTAGAGAAAGTTATTTGAAACATGACAAATTTAGCCTAAATGTATTCTTGGTTAAATTTCTCACTGTTGAGTTAAGGCTTATAGCAAATTCTCTCTCTCTTTTTGGGGTTTATTTTACATTGGAGACATGATTTGTTCTGTGTTAAACCAGTTCCTGTGTTCAGGTGCAAAATGAAGTGAAGTCTTCCTTTTTTCTGTGTGTGGAAACTGCCCTACTTTTCTAAGATCAGCAGAGGTATTCCAGCATAATTCTGCTGAGGATGTCTCCACAGTGTTAAAAAAGGAGGAAGGAACACAGGTGGAAAAGCCAAATAAATGTAAGAAAAAAAAAAAGACAACATTTAAATGCAAGATTAAGCATAAAGAAATTATTGATAATCAAAGCACCATAGGAAAGGGGTTTTAGTGACGAATTTTAAAGATATTCTAGCAACACAAAAGGGAATCAACTGAGAGATAGGGAAAGGCAATTATTTATATGGAAATTTAAATTTTATTTTTATTTGGTACACGGTTGCTATGATATTTTCATGGAAGGACTACTTTTCAAAGGTTAAATCAAAATTTAGCAACTCTTACTGACGCTGAAGAAACTGCACATGCTACAATGATGGACAGGAAAGTGCCCAATGGAAAGTAAAATAGTGCCTGGGGCAAAAATGGGCTAGCCCAGAAGGGCATCTAACTATGTTGGAAGAGTAGAGGCAAGGACACTTAGCAAGCATGCATTTGTGAGTGCTTGTTTATGCAAATATTTGAAAGGGAATCATAATACAAGACTGGATATACCCTACTAAATCCCTTATTAACTCTCCCAAGTATAGTAACCTTAATGTTTCACGTGAGCAGATACCTCTTCAGATTCACACACAGAAACCCGCTCTCCAGTGTCCCATCATCTATCATAATCCATGTCTATCTGATGATAAATTGCTCTCACCAAAAGGGCCTCTATTGTTGATTAAATGTGTGATGTGCATATTTCAACAGTTTGTAGTATTTAAAGGCTGAAGTTTTGTACCTGTTTTTTGCTTTCTTCCCTCACTCTCTTTAGAAATAATGAACATATTCTTGAAATTATATTTTTTACCTTCATTTTGAATTCTCCCAGATACTGTGCCAGATTCTCTAGTCAGTTACATTATAGTATCAAATTGAGGTTGCTGTCACAGTGCCACAGAGGACAGAAATCTTGTAAAGAGTAGGAAGCTATCTTTCAAAAGTCAAAAGATCCCATGATATATAGCAATATAAGATATGCCCTTATGGAGACTAACTTTGCTTTTCAGGTGCCTTTTGCTAACAAGATAAGGCTAAAAAGCATAAAGGTGAAATTGAGTTAAAAATGAATTCTTTATGCAAATGCCACATTTTACTTTCAAATTCCTGAGTACAATTATCCATCATGTTCCAGAAAAATGGTGATAACTAAAAAAAGCAGATAATGGATAAGTACTGTAGCAGACCAATTATAGTGAATGCTAAAAATTACTTCTTTACAAACTCATTCTCAACCCCTTCTGTTCTTTTGATTTACGTGTCATATGACTTTTTAATCTCCAGATTTTATACTTTTTTTGAGATATCCCACTAAGCAGCTTACATTTAAGGGAGAGTGGGAAATAGAATTGGCTTTATTTCTGTACAAGGCAGATTGTATCTTCCCCAAAGACTTTTTTATGGTAGTTCTTTGCAAAAGATATTGTTTGTGCTGTGTGGATACCTGCAGTGTTCGTCCAAATTAGACTTGATGTTATATAAGAAATTTCCCATGAAAGGTATAGGCAATAACTGTTTGCTTTTTCCTCCAAAGATTATATCAGCAATAAAAAATTATCTAGCAAAATTGTGATGTTTCTGTGAAAAGAGGAGGAGACAGGTGAAGGAAAAATTTTGCTTGGAAGGATGAATAGTAGCTCTCAAAACCTGATGGAACAAATTAATATCTTCTTAACCTATTTTATCACAGAACTTACAGAACCATATCAAGTTATCACTGTGTACCAAGATCCAATGCTGAGGTCAAAAGACTGTGCTACAATCAAGTCTAGAAGAGCTGACCATACAAAACACAGCTCCATGTATCTTTACAAATATCTCTTTCCACAGTACTTCTAAGAACATCTTACAAAGTTCAAAATATTTTTTTTCTCTTTTATATATATTTAATTAAAAAAAAATAGAATTAGCACTTCTTGCATAGACATTTTATCTGATTCCTGTTAAAAAGCAACAAAAACATTCCAAGTCAATTAATGGGAGGTGGATTATGTCCTGTGTATTTTATCAAGTTATCAGTTCATAGAACCTAACAGATAACGGGGAAAAGTGTTTTCATTCAGATACCTTATTTAGCATTAGAAGGAAATCCTTGTATATCTGTTTTTTATGACTATCTGTAACACTTTCTAAGGCTATAGCATTAAAAAAAGATTGCAGAAAAGAGGGCAGGCTTCACATTAAAGCTCTCTGGGTCTTTTGTCAGTAACTTGCAATTGTAGACAGACACTAGATTCTCAAGATCTTATTCCTATGACACGTTCTGCCTGCTGCATCAGCATTTATTACTGAAGCAGTCATAACAACCTGTTTAATGAATTCATGAAACCACCACATCTATTACATGAGGATTCACTAAGAGCAAAGAGGTTTCAGACAAAAACAAAACTGAAAAACAAGAATTGTTTTCTGTGACAATGTGTTTTCTTTGTGGTCACCAGCAATGGCTGCTATATGGGAGCTCTATGTAAAAGAAAAAAGGACAAAAACCACCCTTAGCCACCTCTCCAACTATAATTAGAACGAGAATTATTTTATTGAGCAGATAATTTTGTAATGGCCTTTCCATTCATAAATGGAGTTATAACCCGCAAATATCAAAACATTTCCATCAAGAAAAGTAAAAGCAGTAAATTTCAGTGATTCTCATCATAGTGAGACCTGAAACAACTGCAGCTTGCACCAGTCAAAAGTTGAGATGAATATTTGCCTGCAAATCTGAACTTTTTAAAAAAAAGAACAAGAAAACCTTACTATGTCTTGACAAAGTGGGATTAATTTGTGACTAAGTGGTGATGAAGAACACTGGCTCATTAACATTCTAGTGGGAACTTTCTAATTAGCCACAAGAGAGAATATTAACTAGGTCAAGTCCAAATCACACAAGTTGCATGATATCACTATAGCATTCAACCTCTCCATCATAATACCCTCTGCCCAGTTCTTGGAATCATTCTGTTCTTTCCCTTTACCGCTTCTCATGAAATATCACGCAGGTACAGGCAGCACCTGATTAAAAAAAAAAAAAGTGCAACTTCTGCTATAGTCTTTGTAGTATTTTTAAATGGACAACTTGAAATCCAGAGAAAAAACAAAACCAATCCAGGACAGTAAGCAGCTAGCTGTAGAGAGAAAACATACCACATACTCATTTGGTGCAATATTCTGCATACAGTGCAGTACTTATTCATATTTCCAGTGTTGAAAAGATTTATCCTGACTGCTAAAGCTCCTCCTTCATGTAACATAGGAGCTCAGTATGTGCTGAGAAAACACAGTGCAAAGAAAACCTATTTGCTTTGTGGCTAAAATATTTTGAACACTGTATTTTCAACTGTACCATGAGAGCAGGTATATCGGTAATTATAACTATTTTTTTACCTTCTTAGGCATTACTTTGATCAGTTGTAACTCTTATTTTGTATTTCAATAGTTTAGGGAAAACAAGAGCAAAAAACTTATTCAACTATTTTTTAACATTGCAGAGAAGTCTGTATTACATTATCTGAAAACTGATTTTCAATACAGATACTTTGTATTTCTTATTCTTCTTGCTTTCTCTCCATTTTTTTTTACTGAAAGGATGCAAGTAGTGAAAAAGAGGAAGGAAAACTTAAAATAAATAAACCAGAAATGAATACCTGATTCTTTTGCTTTTCTGTATCTTAGTGAGGTAAGATTTCAAAATTAAGAACAATTACATCATGTAATTGTTTCATTAAATGTCTTCTACCAGCTCTGTCACTTATATATAGGCTTGTATCCTACTTTCCAGAAATATAAATAGGACAGGTCCTTTGGTCAAAAAGCTCAAAATCAGGCAAATATCAAATGTACAGCAGCTGTTCTGCCTGCACTAGATTCTGCTAACTAGGGAGACTTAAGTATTAGACTACAATGACGTTGGGAGGAGTCAGAAAAAAATCACTGCCATTTGACTTGGTTAGAGGCTCCATTAAAATGCTCCCACTGGGAATCACACCTGCCTACCACACAATGACAAGGGTTTGAGACCTACACCTGGGTCAATCCAGACATGCATGAAGAGTGGCTCTGTGAAGCCATAGGGGCTCTGCTGAATCAAAAGGATTCCCTGGAAGAACCATCAGGGCTCTATTAAATAAGAAGATAACACAGGTAGAGATGTGATTAAAATGTTGGTGAATTAATTTTTTCCCTTCTTTAGTTTTGCTTCTTACCCCTGACATCTTTGTTTCACAAGGTTTTCAGGTAATACCATTTGTATATACAATATTGAAGAAGTATGAAGGAAACAAGGGCACAAAACACCAAAGAAGTAGCTTCTGACCTTTTCCCAGCATTTAATGCTCTTGCAAATAAAAAAGGTGAACTCGTTCCAGAGAGAAAGAAAAATGCTTCCTACTGTTCTTTCATACAAAAGCAGTATTTTCTTCAAGGAATCAGCTGGGAGCTAAACTGAAATTACTCTTTTTTCATATAAACAGCAGAAGCCCTCTAGTAAAGAGGTACAGTGGGGAGATGGATCACCTTTGTCAACCACTGTCTGAATAGCAGCCATTGAGTAAAACTATTTTCTTGGTTGCTAATGGTTGATAAGTCAATTCCATGAACCTCACAGAAGACAAATAGAAAAGGAGATAAATCACTTGACCCCACCCCTTTTATCAAAATTTGTAAAAAGAAAGCTAAGTTTTAAAGGTGACTTAAACTTTAAATGTTTGCTTATTTGTCCTCCTCTGGGATACAGTACAAAAGGAGGAGAAGGAAGAAAAATATGCAAAAATCTAAACAAAGGGAGCTGCCTTTCTCAAACTGTGATTGAAGTGACATTGTGTCTTTGAGCAATGATTGCCATTAATTGGCATTACTCTGTAAAAGTGTTTTTATTCTATGTTAAACTATTATCCTGTTTGCAATACAGATTATGCTCTGATACTATCAGGAAGTCTCAGAATTGCCCCTATTTAATATTATGAAAGATTTCTACATGCTTTCACTTGGCCTGTCCCTCCTGAAGTGAGGTAACTGTTTACAACGCTGGGATTTATGGAGAGTTTTTCAAATTATTTATATGGCATTAATTCTGTTTTTTCTTCCATCTTTGTAAGTCAAGTTGGTCTAGACTAATACTAATTTACAATCTGAGACCAAAAACAGAGGTTTATTAGTCTTAAATAATTTGAACTCTCTTTCCAGTCAAACAATGGCGCTCAACCTCAAACCCCAATGCCTTTTTCTACAAACAGCTACAAACATTTATACAAGCTAACTTTTCAAATATAGAAACGTACAGTACTTAGCCTTTATATTATGGGATATATACTTCACACAGTGGAGGATGACAGAGAGCTCCTCATCCAAGGTGCTTACCAACTCAGTTCATCCACCCAGTGTGACCCAGAGACTAACCATCTGGATCTTTCCAGCCAAACGGCAGCTTTACCCCATCGCTGTGCCTGAGCTAGAGCTGTCTGCACTTCAGGGCTGATGAGGAACGCTGCCACGCACTTTCCCTTCTTAGGGGTATAATCTGCTTCCTAAGTAGGACAAACGTTAATGTGCTTCCCTGAGAACTGATAAGAAAGTCTTCCCAATTAGCATTTATCATTGCTTTAGATGGCAGTGCAGGGGGGAGGGTAAGATTATGTCTTGGAGCCTACAACTCTTCAATTTGAGGGTAACAGTGATAAACATGTAACAAAAAGTTAGTTATGAGTAAAAGCCCAGCAAAAATGCATAGTTGTGTTCACTATTATATAGTTTTGAATATTTATTAGTAAGTTTAAACAGACATAAAACTTGCATTGCTATATAATCTTAATTGTTTATAAAAAATCAAAATGGTCACCACAGGCAGTTAGACTTTAAGGTTCTCATGTACTCCTACCGCACACAGCTGCGACACCGAATGGGAGTTTATCAAACCACAGCTTCACTCTGTAGCAGATTCTGAATTATGATGTTAAATTTTTGCTTCTTTCAACTGGGTTCAACCTGTCTTTATGCTACAAGGAAAGTGTCATGTTCCTGAGGGCACCACCAGCCCTTTCTGTCCCTGCCTGGACTCCCCAGGGACTCCCCCACCCTGCCCAGGGCCCAGGACCCC
>NW_010522729.1:0-7612 GCF_000687285.1 Phaethon lepturus
TATTCTAACTTCTGGGATCAGTCAACGGGCTTACCCTCTCTTCCCCCCCCATCGGGATGCCTTTGGGTAAGATTCGAACACTTGGTCATACCAAGTGCCTCCCCGGGAAACTTAGAAATCTCTATAGAGTCACTTTACATCTTTTAATGCGTTTATAGCCAAGTAGTGTTACTCATATTTTTGGCATTTGCATGTGCTTTGCAGGCAGTGAATTTATCACCGGCAATCCAAAGAACCTGTGTATCTGTTGCTTCAATAAATCGCACTATTGATTGACTCAGCCATGTGTGCGTTGTCCCTGAACGCGACCGTACCTCTGAGTGCGGCCGTGTGAGTTCAGGAGGTGTCCGGCTGAGCAGGTAGTGTGATGTTAGTAGTGCATCCGGACCCGTGATAGTCCAACGAAGGTGTTGGGCGCGACCGGACTACTAATGCTGACTTTGGGCATCATTCAGAACCTATGCTCAGCCGCCCCCAGTCCCTCTGATATCTGAGGATCGACTGGAAAGCAAGGGCGTTTAGTTTCTGCCAAATTGCTCTGCCTCTTAACGCAACAGGCGGTAGATGCCCCATCCCTGGAAACATCCAAGTTCAGGTTGCATGGGGCTCTGAGACACCTGATTTAGTTGAAAGTGTCCCTGCTCATTGCAGGGGGATTGGACCAGATGACCTTTAAATGTCCCTTCCAGCCCAAACTATTCTATGATAGTCATGTTCGTTGACAAGGATAAAATATGGCAAAGAAGATTTTTTAAAATGTAGGTGCTAGAAATTTGATTAGTCTCTTCATTATCTCATTCTTTTTTTCTTTTTTTTTCCTAATTTTCTTTTTAGCAGTTGTTACCTAAGTGGGTTTGTAGGAGGGGTTTGTAGGGGGTTAGCTGCCTTATGTGTCAGTTCAGGGAGAACGTTCCATGCGTTCCAGCACTGAAGGAAGTCTGGAGTCTTCTGTTGAATGACATGTCAAAAATAGTATTATTGGAGGAGCAATGGTAGAGTTCGAGTCAACGGAGAGACTGTGTAAGTTAAAAGTTTCAAAGCCAGGTTTTGATTTGTCTGCCGTTTTAATAACTTACAAAGGAGATTTATTAGTCCATCTCCCTTCCCTGCAAAAACTTACACATAAATATCCCAAGCGCTGACCTCTCTTTTTTCCAAGGCACTTGACAGTAAGAGACAGCTAGATTTCCCAAACAAAACTGCAACCTGTTCTTGAGCAGCAGTTGTTCTTCATTAGCATACATAGTTTTCTGGAATGTCTTCACTACCATACGGCTTTTCTTTCTCTTCTCATGATTCAGTTGCAGCATTTTTTGTTTCCTTAATAATAAATGATATTAATGATACCTTTGGTACTTACTTGTCATATGGTTAACAGATTGTTGCTGTTTATATTGAAGCAGCACTAAAAGATCCCACTTTGCAAGTTGTTTTACATTTAAATACAAAACACTGTCCCTGTCTCCCAAAAGAAGCAGTATATATAGCTGTAAATTTGGTGGTAATCTTCTGTTAGACAATACAAGAACTTGCTTATTTTCTTTGGGTTTTCTTGCATCAAGAGTAGTTTCTATTCTGTGTAATTCTAAATTGTAAATAGTAAAATATCACCATGGATGTACATAATTCATGTCTGTTGCCAAACTTCGGATAATATCTATTTGTTGTTCAGATGACCACCTGTGTTGATGGACATTCCTGGGCTCTTTCTGCTGTCAATGAATTTAAAGTTCAGAAGATTGTAACACTGCTAAATAAAGGCATTATTCCAATAACTGATTCCCCTTTGTCGTGCAGCAACACGTGTTGCCACCGAAGAAGTTTGTTCTGCTTTCAGCCCAGGTGGGTATTACTTTTCTTAATACAGGAAATCAGAAGAAGAAGTATAAAGTTGGAAGACTGATCTAAACCTGTAAATGTTTATTCATTTTTAATACGTTTTTAGGATTATATTCTGAACGTAAAAAGGAATAAGGGAGAAGATTGCTGAAACCATCTGTACCTGTTTTAAATTTACTCAAAGCTATTGGGCCAGCTTCTCTTGTACAGTGTATTAATCGTTTTTGTTGGCCTCAGGAGACCCTTGTAGATACGGATCATCTGAGAAATTCTTTTAACCTTGGTTACACTCATGATTATGTGAAGCTGAAACAGACACGGGTTGCCCAGAAAATAGAGTTTGAGTAAATATTGTTGGCAATTGAAATTTGAACAAATAATTTCTTCTTTGTCATAGAAGTCATCCCAAAAGGGTTTTTTGAAAGGGTTTTAAAACACAAAACCCACAAAAAGAAAAAATTAATTAACTTTCTTACTTCTCTTTTCTGATTACATTTGGCAATATTTTAGGGCACTTGCTGTCTTAACCAATAGGTAATTTTAGAAAATGTTTAATCACTAATGTCTTGCAACCTCTAGACTCAACCTGCGTTTGTTTAATGGCAGCTGTTTTGTTAAAGGAACTAATCAGACCCTCTCCAGTAGTTCGTGCATATGCAGGCGAGATGATTGAATGGAGTCTTACCATGCCCTTGATCCTGAATTCTTCAAGCATTTTTTTCCAGGCAGTTTTGAGGATTTGCAAGATACATATAGCAAGTATATAAAGAAAAAGAAAGGCTTTATGTTTGTATTGTATGCTTCATGTTAGGCTAATTAACTCAATTTCTGAAGAGTTTATAGCCATTGCAGTATTTCTCCTGCCTTTCCTAGACTCGCTAAAGAATTTTCTGCATGTGAATGGGAACTAGGCTTTAGGCACTTGGATCCAATAATGCAGCGAAGGAAAATTCAGAATTCTAAAGATAAGCATTGTGAGGAGAGAGTGTTGGTATAGCCAGTGTAAAGACAGATTTATTTTAACTTTGTATTATTTTGGGTTACTTTTAGGGGAGCTTTATGTTTCATAAACTCAGACTTGTTGATCAGCTGCGGCATCTTCTTGTTATCAATATAGGTGGAAATGGAGAAGAGATTGAAAGATTTTTCAAGTTGCATCAGGTAAGAACTTTTGACCTGTTATGAAAAATGCAAGATTTATAATATTTATGTAAATCTAATAGCTTTCTTTAGTATGTGTCCCTTTTTGTTGTTGTTTTTGCTACAAACTTCTAGTTAACATTTCATTTATCAATTTAAGTATTAGCTTTTTCTCCTGTGTTGTCTACATTTCTGTAGAAATTTCATGAATCTTAGTCATAATTAGGTGATTGTTGTGGTTTAATTCCAGCCGGCAACTAAGCACCACACAGCCGCTCACTCTCCCCACCAGCAGGATGGGGGAGAGAATCAGAAGGGTAAAAGTGAGGAAACTCATGGCTTGAGATAAAGACAGTTTAACAGATAAAGCAAAAGCCACGCACGCAAGCAAAGCAAAACAAGGAATTCATTCACCACTTCCCATCAGCAGGCAGGTGTTCAGACATCTCCAGGAAAGCAGGGCTCCATCACGCATAACGGTTACTTGGGAAGACGAAATGCCATCACTCTGAACGTCCCCCCCTTCCTTCTTCTTCCCCCAGCTTTATATACTGAGCATGATGTCATATGGTATGGAATATCCCTTTGGTCAGTTGGGGTCAGCTGTCTCAGCTGTGTCCCCTCCCAACTTCTTGTGTATTCCCAGCCTACTCACTGGTGGGGTGGGGTGAGAAGCAGAAAAGGCCTTAACTCTGTGTCATTGTGAGCGCTGCTCAACAATAACAAAACCATCCCTGTATTATCAACACTGTTTTCAGCACAAATCCAAAACATAGCCCCATGCTAGCTACTATGAAGAAAATTAACTCTATCCCAGTCAAAACCAGCACAGTGATAGACGTGGAGATTGTTTCCTACCAGTAACCATACTGAGTTTGCAAAAGCTGTGTATAACAAAAGCTTACATGCTACAGTGGGATGCCTCACTATGATTCACTTCCTGTCTATAATTGGAAAGAGCTGATTTCCTTGCCTTTTAAATAAAATGATGCAAAAAGTATTTACTGTTTAGTTATTGCCTGGTATAACTTCTAAATGAGATTTCCGTCAGCTCTGCCTCCTCCGAGCAATGTTGGACCTATTTTCGGTTCTCCTGTTCCTGCCAGTAGGTAGCAAGCATTTCATGGTTTTGGACAGCTGAGTATTCACAGTTGAATCTGAGTCCATGGACAGTTCTGCTCTAGACTCATTTGGGCAAAAAAGCAGACTTGGGATGTCTCAAACTGAATGTCCCAAGTTAACAGTGCTGCTGTAGTGTTTGTTCAACTGCCCTATGTAAAAAAATAAGACTAATAATACTAGTTTCTTTCAGTTGAGTGCTTTGAAGGTAAAATTGGTATTCTTTGAAAAGATCTAAATGACTGAAAGTGAGTGCTTTGAGAGTAGGTGCCCATATCAGATATGGGAGCAGTCAGAAGATGAAGAACAAGAAAAAGTATGTGGACAGTATTATATGCAATACAGGGAACAGATGGTGTGCAATAAATAACACATGAATGCTGAAAAAAAATGCTTAATAACTGCCGTTGAAAGAATCATATCCATTTGGGTCACTTACGGAATGTTGGATCTATCAGAAATGAGTGCAATTTGGTCTTTAACTATAACTAAAAGCTTTTGGAATGGGTTTGTGGAAGGGTCCTGCATAGCCACTAAATTCTATATTTTCTAACTTTAAAGTACGTGATTTGACAGCTTTGCTGCTTTTGTACAGGGTTTTTAAGGTTTGTTTTCTATTTATTTATTTATTTATTTTAAACCAGACTTACTTTTATTTCTTTTCCTTTTCAAGTTCCCCCTTGACTGTTGATAGTTCATATCCTAATCCTAGCTTTTTGACAACACCTGTGTAAGGTAAGGACTGCTTTTCTTTTGGTGGAGAAATGTAGAAAATTTTTTTTCAACTAGGTTTTTTTATTTGCATCAAAAATAGTTGGAGTAATATTTGCCTACCTTATCTTAGGTTTACAACCTCCTAGTATGTCAACTGCTATGTTTCTTTCTGGGAATTCCATGTCTCACCCTGGTACATCCGTTAATGGTATGGTGGGTTACGAGACAGTATCTTCTGGAAGACACAATGGCATCTGCATATACTTTGCTCAGATTATAGGGTGAGGTGTTTGTGTAAAAAGAGATTCTGTCACTCAATTTGTTTCATAGTTTTCTGTCCCCTAATGCTTGTAGGTGGTGCATTCTATCTTAATAGCATTTAAATTTGAAGTTAGTAAAGTACACTTCTTATATGTTGTGCTTATGAAGTACCTGTTGAATATAATAGGTTCTCTTTATATCTCTATTATATCTATTTATATCTCTATTAATAAATATATTCAGTGAATGGCTAGGACAGGAAAGTTGCTTAGACATTTGTGGTGGCACCAAAGCCACTCTTATCACTCCCCCTCCTCAGCTGGACAGGGGAGAGAAAATATAATGAGAAGCTTGTGGGTCGAGATAAGGACAGGGAGAGATCATTCATCAATTACCATCACAGGCAAAAGAGACTCGACTTGGGGAAATTAGTTTAATTTATTGCAAATCAAAATCAGAGTAGGATAATGAGAAATAAGACCAAATCTTAAAACACCTTTCCCCACCCCTCCCTTCTTCCTGGGCTCAACTTTGCACCCAGTTTCTCTACCACCTCCCCGCCGAGTGGCACAGGGGGACAGGGAATGGGGGTTGCAGTCAGTTCATCACATGTTGTTTCTGCCACTCCTTCCTCCTCAAGGGGAGGACTCACACTCTTCCTCTGCTCCAGCACGGGGTCCCTCCCACGGGAGACAGTTCTCCATGAGTTTCTCCAACGTGAGTCCTTCCCCACAGGCTGCTGTTCTTCACAAACTGCTCCAGCCTGGGTCCCTTCCACGAGGTGCAGTCCTTCAGGAACAGACTGCTCCAGCATGGGTCCCCCGCGGGGTCACAAGTCCTGCCAGCAAACCTGCTCCAACGTGGGCTCCTCTGTCCACAGGTCCTGCCAGGAGCCAGCTCCAGCACAGGCCTCCTACGGGGTCACAGGCTCCTTCGGATGCATCCACCTGTTCTTGGCGTGGGGCCCTCCACGGGCTGCAGGTGGATATCTGCTCCACTGTGGACCTCCATGGGCTGCAGGGGAACAGCCTGCCTCACCATGGTCTTCACCACAGGCTGCAGGGGAAACTCTGCTCCGGAAAAGGATGAAACAGAAATGCAGAAGGACTTACAGGATCAAAATCATGGCTTTAAGTCTTTTCTGTTAAGAAGCTTTAAACAGCATGCTCAAATCAGAGCAATGAAGCAAGACTAAAGAGGATTCTGTTACTTGGACGCTGGGTCCTGTGTTGCTAAACACCCCAAGCAAGAACAGAGCTCTTCATACACTGGTCATCTCTCTGTATGCTGGTTGGGAAAGAAATATTTGTTATGACACTTGTTTGCATACATTATGTTTCCAGAGAATAATATTGGTCCATATATAAAATATTTGAGACCATCAAAAGCATTGAAAGCACTTGACTAAAGTTTTAAAATTTGAAATTCTGTTAATGATCTATATCTGTACCATTCAGCAATGTTTAATGCCAACTTTTTTTTGAATGTTTAATTTTCATCCAAATCAAATTCTTATGTTAGACCACGAAGTCAAAAACATTACCATCTTTTATTAAGAAACTGTCCTGGTTTCAGCCAGGATAGAGTTGGTTTTCTTCACAGAAGCTAGTGTGAGTCTACGTTTTGGATTTGGGATGAGAAAATGTTGATAACGTGCTGATGTTTTGAGCTGTTGCTAAGTAGTCAAGGACAGTCCAGCTTCTCATGCTGGCCTGCTAGAAAGAAGGTTGGGGGTGCACGGGAAGCTGGGAGGGGACACAACCGGGACAGCTGACCCAGGCTGGCCAAAGAGATATTCCCTACCATACAACGTCATGCCCAGTACATAAACTGGAGCTAGCTGGGGGGTGGGAATCGCTGCTCGGGGACGGGCAATCGATCACCAGGTGGTGAG
The DNA here is from genome assembly GCF_000687285.1 of Phaethon lepturus. Classification (NCBI taxonomy): domain Eukaryota; kingdom Metazoa; phylum Chordata; class Aves; order Phaethontiformes; family Phaethontidae; genus Phaethon; species Phaethon lepturus. The sequence goes on from NW_010522729.1 coordinate 6,968, forward strand.
CAATTGCTGTATTGGGCATTGCTTGTTCTTGTACATTCCTTTGTCGGTATTATTATTGTTGTTATCATGGTTGTTTCCTTCTCTCTTGCTGTCCTATTAAACTGTGTTTATCTCAACCCACGCATTTTTTCCCAATTCTCTCCCCCGTCCCACTGGGGGAGGAGGGAGGCAGTGAGCGGCTGCGTGGTGCTTAGTTGCCGGATGGGGCTAAACCATGACAGTCCTTTTTGGCGCCTAACATGGGGCATGAAGGGCTTGAGATAATAATGGTTGCAGGTCACGATATCAGTTTATTTGATTTGCGTCATGCTCTCGTCCTTGCTGTACATGTTAAAGATCGGTGTTGGTTTCTGCAGGCTGCTGTACTCTGCGATGATTAGTACTGTCTTGCCTGGGAGATTTGTTTTTAGAACACTGGCTGTCCTGGTTTCAGCCAGGGTAGAGTTAATTTTCTTCATAGAAGCTAGCGTGAGGCTATGTTTTGGATTTGGGATGAGAAACTGTTGACAATGTGCTGATGTTTTCAGTTGTTGCTAAGTAGTCAAGGACAGTCCAGCTTCTCATGCTGGCCTGCCAGCGAGCAGGCTGGGGGTGCACGGGAAGCGAGGAGGGGACTTTTTATGGAGGAAATGCAGAATGGCACCT
>NW_010522730.1:0-1048 GCF_000687285.1 Phaethon lepturus
AGCTCTGTCTGGGTTGCCACATCTATTCTGGGAAGCACAGACAACGTAGCTTTCCACTGGGTGGCTGCTGAAACAAAAGTCAAGGAAGAAGGTTTTAACATGTAAAATCAATCAAATGTGAGTTTTGTAAATTTCCTTTTGTATGCGAGGATTGTGTAAGATAAACTACTACGTACAACTTCTTTTATCTTAACCAAGTAACTGGCAGGAACCCGTAAGAATCAGTACAATGTTAAAATACGAGCTAAGCAAGTAGATAAGAAAAGAGTTCGTCTGGAGGACAGACAAGTTAAGGGGACCAAGTACTGCAAAAAACCACCAGAGACCACCAGAGGACCACCAACTCATTTAACAGCGCATGTGTCAGGGACATTTGAGTATGCTAAACATTTCTCGGAAACATCATGAGCATGCTAACAATTGCAATGAATATGAATGTATGTACTCTATATAATTCAGATGCTGGTAACACGAGGCACACATGTTAGGAGGAGATATCCCCCATGTGTCTGGCGCTGTAATAATGATGTCTGCTTAATAACACTTTAATGTGTTATTAAGTTTGAATTTCTTAAATTTGGATTTCTTTGAATCACTACCACCATAGCTAAGCTCTTTCTGAGAGGGTGATGACAACCGATTGAACTCACCTCTTGAGCTGGTGGGGCCACTACCCCCTCCCTGTGCACCCTTCCATGCAAACTGCTGTGCAAACTGCTGTGCCACGCCCTGGCTGACGCACCACTCTGGTCGCTAGTGCTCCTGGTCACTAGCACTCCCTAGTCTGCTTTTTGTAGGCATGGGAATGGGCTGCTGTTGCTCTAGCAATACCCAGGCCTTTTTCAGTGTCTCCTGCGAGAGCTGCTGGCTTCTGGCAGGTGTCTCCACTGCCCTGGCATTTCCCTGCCTCAACAAACCTGCTGTGCACCAAGATCTGACACTCCTGTGTGTGTTGGGCTGTCTCCAAAGCAAGTTAGTCACCAAGAATCCTTTGGTGACTAACTCCCTCAGCGACCTAACTAAATCACAGAATCACAGAATCACAGAA
>NW_010522731.1:0-10774 GCF_000687285.1 Phaethon lepturus
CTTGTATACTGCTACAACTTTGCCTTCCAGTGTGTAAAGCATTTTTAAAAAAGGAGGAGTGGGGAGAGGTCCTGAGAGTTTGGTCTTAAAACATGTAGATTAAAATAATATGGTTTTCTACTGTGCATTAGTGTTTTACAAATAGATTAATTACTAGAAGCTCCAAAATATTGTAGTGAGGGCCTTGAAAGGTTGAAAGGAATGTATCATCCATTTTTCTGAAGCAAAATGGTTCTCTCTTTTGAGATTTTTTCATTCATAGACACAGAATTTGGCCTGTGCGTTCTTACTGGGCACTCCTGTGGTACTGATGATAAAATCCAATGAGATGGGGTTGAAAAGTTCTTGGAGAGTGAAGATGTGAAGCTTGAGGTAGACAGGACAAGAATGGAGAGTGTAGACTTCTGACTTGTTTCATGATTGGGAGTGAGTGGCTAAGGTTAATTACAACAAGTGAGATAGGAATCACCAGGTCACAGCCTGCATGACAGCAGGGCTGGTTTGGGAGAAACAGCAGGATTTGGTGAGGACTGTGATGTGAAGAGATGCAGTCCGAAGTAGATCAAACAAATGGTTGGTTTTGGCAGTTGAAAAAGAAGAGTTAAGGCAAAGGTTGACAGTTGTCTTCTATACCAGCTTGCTCTCAGATGACAAAGTGAATGTGAGAAGGAGAAAAAAGTGACTAAGAGAAGGGAGGCTGGAGGCAGCTTTATGAAAAGGTTGTGATAATAGAGGTATGTGTTAGACTTGATATAGTTAATTTCAATGGTTTTCTTTCGTATGCAGTGTCTAATTTTGCTTGAAATACAGATTTTGTAGCATTCAGATGTCCTAAATATGTGTGAAGCTTGGTAATGCCTTTCATACTGCTCTCACAACTTCACAAGGTGATCTATTCAGAAGTTCCAGACAGAAGTAGTGTGTGAAGAAAATAGGCGTTTTTTTGTGGTGATTGAGATCTGCTGTGATTCAGGAAAGCAGATTTTGGTACGTAACGAATTACTAGAGTTTTTTCCTGCAAAGGATTGATAGATTTTCTTTAGTACAAACACTGGAGTTAGTTGTAGGATCCTTAAGTATAGAGTGGGTGAAAGGGGGCCTTGTCAGGTGTAGGTGGTAGCTGTTGTTTTAAGTTTTTGAAGCCTTTGTGAATATATATCCTAAGCCCCTGAATGACCACAAAACCCAACTGCTTCTAAAAAAAAACTCAAACCACAAGTGGTTGGCAATGCTGAATCTTTAGTTAGGGAGTCACAGGAAAGGACTGTTACATAACATTTGGAGCAAGTTGAAATTGCTTGTTTGTTGAGAAGTTTGGGAAGATGTGCACGAGAGTAACGTGGTATGATGCTTCACTTGGAGGTCACCAGTGTTGTGCCTCAGACTCTAAGCTGGTAAAAGCAAGAGGGTAAATAGAGCAAGAAGTAATTAAGCTCCTTCACAAAAGTCAAAGAAAATATTGAAGAGTACTGGTCCCAATATCCCAAGGTGTAGACCCTTGTTATTGCTGAACAATTACTGATTTTGCACAGTGTTTTGGCTGTTCGTTTAAGAATATTTACTCTGTTTTCTAGGTGCAAATCCAATGGGAGTGAATGGAGGAGTAGGGGTTCAAACATCTAATCTGCTGCCTGACTCAATGTTACATTCAACCATGAATTCTCAAAAGTAAGTTGAGTTATTCTTTGCGCCCCAGTGATTTTGTTCAGCTGCAAATCCTGATGATTGCCCATAACAAATGAGATGGAAGTGAGTGTACATAAGGATATTGCACGCTTATACTGGGAGGAACTGAACTGATGCTTGCTGCTAAGGACAGTTGGAAAAGCAGCCATGTAGTTGGGATGTCTTTGTTCTTATCCTTTCTAGAGGTCTTGGTGTCTGTTATAACTTTGTCACTACTTGCAAACTGACATTTTCAGGCCAGAGGTTACAGACATTATCTGCTTTGTTATCTGGGCAGATCTGAAGCTCCAGTGCATTTACTGATCGGGGGAGGGTACCACAAACCTGCCACTGAGCTGCAGTGGGAGTAAGGGGCAAGTTATTCACTGAGGTGTGAAAGTGATCCTTGTGCTAAATAATCTCCTGGCACTTCTTGCATAAACAGTGGGGTAAATTCCATTGATGGCTATCTCTCCCTTTGGATTTTGTAGCTTTTGTTCCAGTTTTCCAAATCCTTGGGTAGGACAGCATGTACTCTTTCACGGCGTTGTTTTGGTGTCTGTGCAGCTATTTCTGCAGAGTTTGTCCATTGATTAGGGAATGGCTGAACTAACACTTTGTCCTATCATTATTCTAAAAGAGGCTATGACTGTAAGATGACTAAGCTTGGGCTAGACTTTCGCCCTCAATTCTTGCTCTGTTTTTGAAGCCCCATGATGAGTGAAAGCACCAACGTTGCCAGTTTGGGAGCCATGCCAACAGCTCAACCATCCAATACTGGAATTCGAAAGCAGTGGCATGAAGACATTACTCAGGATCTCCGAAACCACCTTGTTCATAAATTGTGAGTAGCTAATATCAAAACAATCTCTTGTTGAGTGAGTTGCTGCCTCAGGGTGGGGGGGGAGAGCAGGAGGAAGCCTGACCTCCAAAAGGGTGTCAGGGGGTGAGTTCTGTGAGAAGGGACAAAACCTGAGAAGGGAGAGCAGAAGCACAAAAGATGGAGCTGCACCTGCTGGTTTGGGGCTGTTGTATCGGAAGTGTCCCACTCTGTAGTCAGGCATCAACACAAGGGCGACGTCCCCCCAGAGCAGTAGCAGTGCCATAGTCTGTGAGAAGATTTGCTTGCTGCTTTGTGTTCAGATCACGGGGGTTAATGCTGATGTCTTGGTCTGGGGACATCCTAATCACTTGTATGCATTTTTTTTCCTCAGAGTCCAAGCCATATTTCCTACTCCTGACCCTGCAGCACTGAAGGATCGGCGTATGGAGAATCTGGTGGCCTATGCTCGGAAAGTGGAAGGGGATATGTATGAATCAGCAAACAGCAGGGTGAGATGCCATCCTCTGTCATCCACTTGTGTGTGTCTCTAGCTTGATCCCGTAGCGATAGGGGAGGAAGAGGAGTGAAAGCACACATGAGAGTCCCAGGCTGAGGAGGTGTGTGTTCAGGGGCTGCTGGATGAGGTCTAGGACCCAGCCAGCTGCAGGCTTCTGCCTGGGTGTTCTGGGGGGCAGGGTGGGGGCTGAAGCTCTTTCTGCGATTCTCCCAAAGAAGTGTTGGACGAGAAAAGAAAAACTTCCAGCGTTGGCCTAGTAGTTGGCAGCAATGCACTGAGCAGTGCCCCTTTTTGCCCTCCTATCTGCCCAGCAGCCCCTGCAAAGGGAGAGCCACCCCCACGCAAGCAGAAATGTGTGTGTGGAAGGCTGTTTTCCAAGTGTGGATCACTGGGACCGGTTGCCTTTAGTGAACATGGGTGTCATCTCCTTTCCTGACTTGTATTCCTCCCCAACAGGCAGAGTACTATCACTTGCTAGCGGAGAAGATCTATAAAATTCAGAAGGAGTTGGAGGAGAAACGAAGAACCAGGCTGCAGAAGCAAAACATGATCCCAAATGCTCCGGGCATGCCACAAGCTCCCATGAATCAAGGGCCCAACATGGGACAGCCCCAGCCAGGGATGTCTCCAAGTAAGAATGTTTGGGTTTACTGACTACCAGGTGCAGGGGAATCCTGTACTGTCATTTTGGTAGGCTTGTGACCATTTTGCCCTTCTTGTATCACAGGTACCTGGCTTGCTCAAAGTTAAACAGGACTTTCTTCTCTTTCTTCAGAAGTACTTGCAAAATCTTTGCCTTGCTTATCTGTTAATTAATGACTGTAGATTATCTAAAAGCATTTAGTCTTCTAAACAAATTGTGATATTGTAAACCTTTACAGCTACTTTGAGGGCAGATGGAATGGAGAATAAGTTGCATTCTTAACATTGTAGAACTTCATCTCATTTGATTAACTTCTAGAATTAATTGATATAAATATAACTTCAGTTACTATAAGAAAAATATATTTTCATAATATTTACTTGTGAGGTGTTTAGAATGATCATCACTATTACTATTGTTGCTAAACAAAGAGTATGATGATAGGAGTGCTTAGGTATTTACGCCTTTGTAAGTTTAGATAGTGCTTGCTCTATGCCACGTTTGTTTTTTCAGACAAATTGCCTTTCCAGCATGCAATGACAACCAGATTTCCCTTTTTTCTCCATGCAACTGTCTTCTGTTTTACAGTAGTTCTGTTACTTGAATTGACCTTCCTAATGCTAAAGAGATTATTATGTCTGTTAGATTCCCTGCTAACAATGCATTTGTATATTAGAATAAAAATTACTTTGGAGAGGAGTTAATGGTTAAAATTATCATGCTGCTGAAGAGTGCAGTGTCTCTACAAGATTAGGAAGGGATGAGGTACTGTAGGCTGTCAGGCATCTAGTATATTTGTGTTTGGGTAACAGATAAGAACAGGCAATGCTAGTTATTGTGGATGATATTTTTAATTAGAAAGTGGAGAAACGTATCTGCTGACTCTGTAATTTTGTATTTCCAGTTAAGTCCTGTAAATAATTGAAATACAGAATTTTAAACTATACATTTCTAAATAGAATTGAATCCCTTACTCTGATGTAACTGTAAAAGAGAACTATTTTTTTTTAATCTATTTGAGCCAAAATCTGCTTTAAGATTAATTTTTTTGTGTGTTTGTGATTCTGGACTGACAGGTCTGGAAACTGAAACAGTCTTTCCTAAAACTAAGTGCAACAGTTCTGCAAACATACTTCTGGAGCACACCCTACCCTTGTCTCTCCTGAGAGCTTCCTTCTCAGAAGAAAAGGATTTTCTCTTTCATTTGTTAATTCACTCCTGCATGTTCTTAGATACTTTACAGTTAAGAATTGCGTTCTTAAGACACCTCATGGGGGAACAGATGTATAGCTGTCAATGACACTGTAATAAGTTGTCTAAGAAGATAGGGTCAAAATTTGAATTAGCCGAGAAGTTAAAAAACTCCCTGTTAATTTCTAACACGGCAGAAAGATCCAGTAGCTCCAGGCATCTGCTGCAAGAATCATAATCTGAGTTCTTTTTCTCCTGCTTAAATTTGAATGTGTCTTGGTAAATCCAGTGCTGGGTCTTTTTATGCTTGAAGTCAGAACAAGATTTACCAAGATGCATTACCAAGATCCAAGAATGATTCCTAAAGATTGATACTGTGGCTTTATTTGCTGTAACTTCTGTAGAAAGATGATCTTGAGCAGTAGATGTGACACTTTCGGTTATTTATCATGTACTCCAGTTGGTCTCAAACTTCAGAGGTGTGATTAAGTACTCTGAACCATATAGTTTTCATAGTGGTTTAAATCTAGAGGTGCAGTAACGGTGTAGAGTTCGTGTGGTCTGGAATGTTCATGCTACTGAGTCATTGTACCTTGATAACATACTTCAGATTTGTCATCAATTTATGAAAGCTGACTCTAAGGTAGAGGGCCACAAAAATGATTAGAGGGATGGAACACCTCTCCTATGAGGAAAGGCTGACAGAGTTGTTATTGTTCAGCCTGAAGAAGAGAAGGCTCCAGGAGGACCTTATTGCAGCTTCCCATTACTTAAAGGGGGCCTACAAGAAAGATGGGGACAGACTCTTTAGCAGGACCTGTAGCAGTAAGACAAGGGGTAATAGCTTTAAACTAGAAGAGGGCAGATTTCAACTAGATATAAGGAAGACATTTTTCCCAGTGAGGATGGTGAAACAGTGGCACATGTTGCCCAGAGAAGTGGTAGATGCCCCATCCCTGGTGACATTCAAGGTCAGGCTGGACAGGGCTCTGAGCAACCTGATCTAGTTATAGATGTCCCTGCTCACTGCAGGAGGGTTGGGCTAGATGACTTTTAAAGGTCCCTTCCAACCCAACAGTTCTGTGATATTTCTGTCAGTGGGACATGCTTATATTTTTCAAGGAAGTTTCTGGTTTTGCTTCACACTTTGAGGACACTTCAAAAGTGTTTAGAGTTACTGGACTGTGTCCGTACTTTTTTTCTTTTACACATTTTAGTGTGTAATTCTTACTAAAATGTTTGGTGGATAAAACATGATGGTCTTCTAAATGTTGTAATCTTATTCCAATATCTTTTTTTCCAGATGGCCCTCTTCCTGACCCAACCTTGATACGTGCCAATGTGCCAAACCAAATGATGAATCGCATGCAGGCACAGCCAGGTAAATATTTGAAGAAAATTCGCTACCGTGATTTTGAAGGAATCTTCAAATTGGGCAGCTCTTGCTGAAGTGTCACAGCCATTGTTTCACCTGTAGTTTTCCCATTTGATTATTAAATAGTATAGGTAGCTATTTTCTTACTTGCATAACCAGATATATTATATATATTTTAAAACTATATATTTATCTCTAATAGCATTTCATGATCTTGTGAATTTAAGAGTTGCTTGTTAGCTGCTTGCTTTGTTAAATAAAGAACTTGATGCTTTTGGAACTTCCGATTGTGTGAACATAGGATGGTGGGGTCAGTCAAATATGGTGGGCCTAACCAGCTTAGATGAGGAGGTGTTGGTGGCAGAGGGAAGATGGTGAGAATTATTGTCTCAGAAGGAAGGGGCAGACCTTTGTGACATGTTCAAGAAGTATTGTAGACAACATGCAAAGTACTTAAGTGAAGGTACAGTTTGGGATTGAATAAGTGAATATCTAATATGTAATTAAGATAATGCAAGTTATCTGAAACAGTTGAAACAAGTCTTTTGGGGAAAAAATCTAGTCTGTATTCTGAAGGAGTATGGTAGCTTGGACATTTTATATTTAAAATTGTTCCATGTAACTGGTTGATAGGAGATATTTCCTTTATAGTATTGCATGCTTGAAAAGTAGTTGCTAGAAAATGAAATTAGGGAAAAAATGACAGCATTTCTTCTCCGAATGTTGAATGGTGCCCAAAGGAGTATTTAGGCCTTTGTTTATAAGTGTTTTTTTGGCACAAATGCACAGGAATGAATCAGTTTGGCCAGATGAACATGCAGCTGTCACCGATGGGACCCCGGCAAACCCCTCCTCTTCAGCACCCTGGACAGCTAAGCCAGGCTGGGGCCATCAACCAGGTCAGTGTGTGTTTCGTCCACGGTGTTGAGCTTGCAAGTTTGCTTCTGTTGGCTGTGGTTTCCTTAAAATAAATAAACAAAAGAAATTTAAAAAATCAAGCATTATTTCTTCATTCTCTTGACCCTTTCGTTCCTCCTTTTGCATCGCCACTGAAAGATTTGTCTGGTCTATGGTAAGCCTTTAGATCTTGGTGGTAAAAATTGCCTAAAAATTAATTTTAAGTGGCTTTTTGTGCTGTTGCATCCTTAAAACAAGGAACAAAAATAAATCTTACCTCACAGTCCCAGTCTGAAATCAATATCTTTTGCCTTAGCTCACAAGGGAAATCATCATAATTTCTGTCTTTTGAGCGGAGCTATAAGCAGGCTTTCCATATTGTATCCTACAGATGAGCGTCAAGCATAAATTTCTCCATCAAGATAAACGTTTGGGTTTTTTCAGCATTATGGAGGTGTACACATGTTGTGTGAAATGAGTTCCTTTCTTTTCCAACAGATGGGATTTCCTTCACGTATGCAGCAACCAGGTGTTGGCCAGCCTTCTGGTCAGAATCAGTTTCTACAACAGGCCCAGTTCCCTGCTTCTTCCCCGGGAATGAACACAGCAAGCATGCCTATGACGCAGCCTGGCAATCAGACACCAGTTTCTCAAGTAAGTTTCTGATTTCTGGAGGTGGTGTCAGTGGGCTCTGTCATGCACTGGTTTCATTGCTCAGTTTGTAGTAACGGAGAACAACTTGTTTTCTCAAGATGCTTTTGGAATTGTAGTCAACCAGATTCATTTACTGAGAGTCTGCATTTTCCTGGTGTAGTACTGGGAATGGCAAGGGTGAAACATTGTTGGCTTGTTCTCAGGCTTAAGTTTGACAGAGGAATTTTTTTAAAGTTTGTTTTTATGGAGCAAAGAAGAAATTGTTACTCAGCATGCTGTAGTTAAGTATTTCTTGCTGAACAGCGAAACAGCAGAGCCTCAGAAATTAAGAGACGGTGGATTAAGTCCTAGGAAGGCATGTCTATCCAGGGCTGATGTGTGTTGCTGGCTTTGGGGGATAGGAGGGTTATCACTACTAAAGATCTGAACTTGCAGTCTAGCAGTTTCCTTTCTGTCCTTTCCCTCTCCCTTTTCAGCAAGAACCTTTCAGGCCAGGAAGAAGTAGGGAACGTCAGTTTGCTTCTCGTTGATGCTTCTTCCTAGTTTGCAGGCAAGATTATTGTGGAGTGACAGCTTTTTTTCCTTGACCATTACAATTTTTTTGTAGTCTTGTAATGGTACAGTTACAGTTGTACTTATTTCTGATTATAAATTCAGTTTCTAGTCTTGGGGGTGGGGGCATGGGCACACTAAGTGTATTTGAATGCAATTTTTCACTGTGGTGCATTTTCCCATAATCAGGATGTACAAATCTGCAGTTTTAGAAAGAAATGTTTTGCAAACCGGGAGTCCAGGTGTGCCATTTTTTAAATATATTAACAAGTATAAGTTATTCTGTTGAAACTTCTCTTTTGGAGATGAATAAATTAGAAAACAGCTTTATGTTCATGTGGAGCAAAATAGATTGAATAGACCATTTCTCCTTTTGAAATAAAATTTTTAAAAACAAAACAGTTTGTCACGTTTTTAAAAGTATGCCAGTAACTGTGGGAAAGCAGCCATTTGACAGTAATTTCTCTCGCTTTTCTATTTCAAGTCATTGCAAATGTGTACTTGTTTTCCCACAGGCACAAATGACGAGCGCTTCCTGTCCTGTGAATTCTCCTGCAATGGCTCCAGGTTCTCAAGGGAGCCATATTCACTGCCCACCTCTTCCACAGCCTCCCATGCACCGAAATTCTCCTTCTCCAGTACCTAGCCGAACCCCAACACCTCACCACACGCCTCCAGGCTTGGGATCAACACAGCAGCAGGCAGCAGCAGCTGCCACTACTGCCCCCACACCTACTCCTCAGGCAATGCCACCTGGACCACAGTCACAAACTATGCACCCCCCTCAAAGGCAGACTCCAACGCCTCCGCAGGCACAGCTGCCTCCACAAGTCCAGCCTCCAGTTCCAGTTACCCCTTCTGCAGAGCAACAGCAGCAGCCCTTGTCACAGCAGAGTACGACTGCATCTGTTCCCACACCAACAGCACCGCTGCAGCCTCAGCACCCCACAACACCTGTAAGGAAATACTTTAATTGTGCTTTCCCTGCAAATGTTTAAGTGTAAGGTTTAATTTTCAGTTGATCTTTATTTTTGTGGAAGTCTCTGATAATGGAGGTAGCTCCTGGCATTTTTAATATTGAAATAGGGGTTTTTGTTTGCATTTGGGAAGAAACCTTTTTGCATCAAGATGAGTCTATAGATCATCTGGTGTTTCCAGAGAGGAAGTATTTTTCGTAATTCTAGTGCATGTTTTGAAATTCACTGTGAAACATGGATGAGGTCTTTTGTTATGTCTGCATATGTGTAGTGGAGATGTACAATAGGGAAATGGTATGTAATTGTCTACTAGGCCCTCCAGTGCATGTTTCTGTAGTATGTTTTTCTGTAGTTCTGTAACAGTATGCTCATCAGGTGAAGTAGAAGGACTAGAGTGCATTTAAACTTGGTGGAAACATAGTATAGGTAAAAGGTAGATTAGAGAAAGAAAAATAAATTCATTAGAAGCCTGTTTGTAATGTGTGTTTTGTTCCCTCAGCTTTCACAGCCAGCTGTAAGCATTGATGGGCAGGTATCCAACCCCCCATCCACCAGCAGCACAGAAGTGAACTCTCAGCAGACTGTTCCAGAGCAACAGCAGCCACCCTTGCAGGAGGTGAAAATGGATATTAAAACAGATGAAGGGGAACCAGAACAAACAGAGATGCAAATAGAGGAGAATTCTGAGGTGAGACTGTCAACCAGTTGTTGGGTAGAACATCTTTATCTAGTGCTGCCAGATGCTTTCTGTCTCCATGCAAGCCATTCCTTCCAGTGCTCAATGAGCTGTAGGTGCTACCTGCTTATGCTGTGTTGATTGTCTTCCTCTACTTCTTCCTAAAGGAGTGTGTCTGTTTTGTGGTGAAATGATGGTAGAAGCCAGTGGACATAGGAAGAACTATGATAATGTGGTTGCAGCTGGAGGCTCTTTGGTAAATGCCAATGTAAGAGGGCACTCAGGTCAGGCTTTCAGATTGACAGCTGTTAAATGTTAGAATAGCAGGTATGTACATGATGGGCTGGTTTACTGGGCTCTGACAACTTGTCATTGAGGATAGCTAGTAGTGTAGCCACCAGCAGTGTCACCCTGGCAGCTCCAGTGTAGGAGAGACTGTCAGACCTGCCTGAAGAGCTGAATGAGTATCTGTGTCTCCTTGCAGCTCAGAACTGGTTAGCAGCTCATCATTGCTACTACTGTACTGTTTAAAGAGGTGTTCTAGGACATCTGCTCAAGTTTTAGGCAAGTTTTGACTACAAAGTAGATACCCTTAATCCTAGGGAAAAGTGGTGGGCAGGATGGTACAGTTGACAGACCTGAGGGACACGATGCCATCCAGAGGGACCTGGACAAGTTCAAGGAATCGGCCTGTGTGAACCTCATGAGGTTCAACAAGGCCAAGTGCAGGGTCCTGCACCTGGGTTGGGGCAACCCCTGGTTGGGGATTGGGACAGTACAGGCTTGGGGATGAAGGGATTGAGA
>NW_010522732.1:0-24503 GCF_000687285.1 Phaethon lepturus
AGGCTTTGCCCTCGGGACCGGGGAGGTTTTGGTGGCCTTTTTCTCCTGGGAGTCCCTGGCATCGCTTTGGCCGCCTCCGCTCAGACACGCCGCTGAAGCACCGTGCCGCTTTGCCGGCTGTCCCTTGTTGGAGGGGAAAGCTGGAAAAACAAGGTTTATTCCTTCTCCTGCAAGACGTGGGCTGAAGCATTAGGTGAAAAGCTCTGGGGATCCTAACTCTCCATTTGTGGTCCTGAGACGTTAAGGTTTGCATCGCGTCCTCCCGGTCCCTGATGTTCCCACAGCACCCTGGCCACATGGCAAAAGTCCTGGATTTAGGTGTTTTGGGGCAGAAAGGTGGAGAATCCAGTGGGATAGGAAAATGTGACATTCAGTTAAACAGGGCAAATAGACCCAGCCCTGGGAAATTAAAGGGCCTCTCGCTGCTCTTGCCATATCATAAGCAGTGACAGAAAAAAAGTAGACCAAAACTTTACAGGACAACGTCAGTATCTTTTTTCCAAGACAAAAAATCACAGTAATACTGTGATAAGTCAGGACTGTGAACCCGCTGGCACTGGGTGCGACTGGCAGCAGGGACCAGAGCGGGCTACGGGCAGCACCCATGGCATGGGGGAGCGCGGTGCAAGCGCCTTTCTACAAAGGCACTGACAGCTAATGATGGACCTTCGTTAGCCCCGTGCTATGTGTGTGCTGATTAATCCTGACTTGCACCCGAGGCCCTTAACCCAGTGTGGCACCAGGACTCTGTACCCAGCCCCACGTCGGTCCACGTGCCCAGTGCCCCTGTTAGCCAGTGGCTGCGAGATCCGTCTGCGGCCGGGTCGGGTCCCCAAATCGCTGCTGCGCCTGCTGTGAAGGCAAGGACGAGGAACACCGGTCTGGGAGAGAGGAGGCAGCACGAGAGAGGGGAAACTACCCATCCAGGTGCTTTTGGGAAGACTGGTGGGTCCCTGCCCAGGAGACAGCACCTTGCCCAGTGCCCGAGGAATGCCCCCCAGCTCCCGGGGTGACCCGCTGGCTCCGAAAATGTAAAGGTCACTCCCGGGCCTGGAAAACAATGGCTGCAGATAGGGGCTATCTGAGCCGGTTGTGGCCACTGCCTAAGGAGTGTTAGTCAAACAGCAGGCTGAAAAGGCTCACGGGAAGCAATTTAAATATTCCTCCATACAAAAGGCTGTCGCATCCTAGCAGAGGCAGGCTGCTGACTGACAGCTTCAGTGCACAAGTCTATGTGGATGAGGGAGAGGCTGAATGGGGAGAGCATCCTGGAGACTTACTTTCCCTCCACCCTTTATTCTGGGTCCTAATATGTCATTTTTCACAACCTGCAAGTTTACTGTGGTAACACGCCTGGGATGTTTTAGCGCATCGCATACTTTGGTCCTGTCCCCTCCCGGTATATTTTGTTAGAAGGCAGATGCCCACTAAAGTAATTTACAAATAAAATAAGTGAACACCTCTGAAATACTAAGTGCTTACCAAGTGAATTCACTGGGTAATTGCTATTTATATAGCGTGATTACTATTTATACAACAATAATATCACTCTCTCCAAGGGATGGCAAGCAGCAACTGCAGTTTTCATATTAACTTGTCAGTAAGCAGGGTAGTCGTCTAGAGGCCAGAACAGAGACTCTCGGGACTTTCCTAGCTCTGCATCAGGGATGCTATGTCAAGCTTTGGCTGCCCACTGCCCTTTCCTTGCCTCGAGTTTCCACAAATAATAGATGCCTTTAATACATTCTTCACAGGGCAGGTGTCAGGCTTTTGCTCATGAAGCACTTTGGATGTGGCACACGAAGTAAATAAGAGCGGTGTTGATAATGAAAATATGCCATTAATACATTTCCAATAAAAAACTACAAGCGGCATTTAATCTGCAATCTGTTATCAATAATTTTATTACCGCAGTTACTGCGGTCTAATAAAAAAGCACTTTCTCTTCTTTATTGGGTAAGTGCCAAAACGTTTATCCTTTATTCTCTGGCCATTAACCTTTATTCTGTAGCCATTAGCTTAGCCATTTGTGTAACAGTCTGTTGAGTAACATTCAAGTAGGAATTTGTATTCAATCCATTATTTACTCTGAAACCCAAAAAGAATAGCTTCTTATGCCGACATTGTTTATCTATATTAAATCTTAGTAAGTGCTGTATAATACTGATTATAAGTCTTATAAGAAGTGGATTTTTCTTAGTGTGAATGATTTTCTGGCATATAAATAAAATTGTAGTTAACCTAGTAATATTTTGAAAACAAAGCTTGAAATTGCTAACTGAAAAACATATTTCTCACAACATGTGCAAAATTTGTAATAACTACGTTTCAGAAGTGTATCCTTTTTGTGGATCAGTTCCTGCATCACACTTTTACGTGAACTCCATCATGCTGAACTAAGCCATGATACTCTCCACCCCTCCATCAAGGGTTGATATTTTGGGTCATGAGGTCTGACATGCCTCCATCCCTTCTTTCTGTCTTACTGGAGGGGGAAGGAAAAAAAAAACAACAAAACAAAGAGAAATAAGTTAAATAATCAAAATGCTTGCTTTTCTTTGAGGCGTTTGCTTGCTGGCTTTCAGCCATTTCTGGCTATCCATCTGAAACTGCTGCTTCTCTGTATAAGTGGCTTTTAGGGCCTCGCTTTCTGAGTACATCTTTTAAATGAACTCACCAGCCTTAGCAAGTGGAAAGCAAAGCAGGAGAATGAGACTGTTGATTCCTGCCCATCAGCTGAACAAGGGAGAAATCATGGGTTTCTTATTAGGCTGTAGTATCTCAACCTCACTGAACCCTATTTTTCTGTTTCCAGACAAAGGCATTAGTCTTCTGACTGGAGAGTGACATTCAGTAAAAGCTTTTCAAGGTCTTCCCATAAACTCTTGCAACGAAGAGGTAGTAGTAGCAGTATTTTTAATGATGGGGAAGGTCAGCTTACCCGGTGTATGCTCTGCTGCTGCACATGTACTTGAGGCTGCTTGGGTCTTTTTGGTCCTGATCAGCCAGCAGTAAATTTTAAGGAGTTAGTTTGATGGTTGGAATTTTTTTTTTTTCTTTCCTTTCTGCTCATTAGGAACTGGAAGCTGCTCTTCACAGGGATGATGTGGAGTTTATCAGCGACCTGATCGCCTGCCTTCTTCAAGGTTGCTATCAGCGCAGAGACATCACGTGAGTAAACTCGCTCTATGGATTAAGTCCTTTGCAAGGGGAGCTAATTAACACAGTTGTGGGGATGTTTCATGGCTTTGGAGTGATGATATGGCAGTGATCGGCAGCCACCAGCAATCAGGCCAGACGCTTCACTGAGTGGAAGGGAATTCCAGCTATTCTTGGGTTGAGTTGCAGGGTTTTAATTTTACAGACCCATTGTTGAGCAAACTTCTTTGTTCAGATCCCATGCAAATCTGATGCTCTGCTCTAGCACTAGAGGATATAGTGAACATTCACGTCTGCTTTTACGCTCGGCACTCTGGTCAAATTAGTGATATCACAGTAAGTCTTTAAATCATCACATATGTTTTTAACATTTTATATGTGTTGTATAGAATAAAACTTGGTGCTCTGCAGCCACTTCACTTACATGGAAGATCCCATTGCTTTACAGAGGGACAATTGTAATTATTTTCTTGGAAATAAGAGGAGCATTGGAATCGCTTTAGTTGCAGGATGTTGGAAAGTGATTTGACACGTTCTCCTGATGCTTCAACATCCAGAGACACTTTGTTAGTGTCCACCAAAGTAGCCTCCCAAACTGAGACATCTGTAGAAGATCAGACTTTGGAGGATCACCACTCATACAGTGAAATGTGCTCCCAGAGATAATGAAGTCTTGTTGCACTGTGTTTTATTTGTTCTTCTGTGAACCATGTTAATAGTAAAGCGTAACTGCAGAGATGAAGACAGCTTGGCAACATTTGCAGTTGCTTAGAAGAGGTGTTAAGCAATCCTGCTCCCTAAGATTCCCCTCTTGCACAGAGGTTTAGGCTGGTGCATCGGCATAACCATAGGTGCTTGCGTTGAAAGCTGTATTTCTAATTAACTGATTATGTTCAATGAAATTTATATAGTTTATTTTTTTATATATATCTGCTGCTTAAGTAGGTTCTTTTGCACTCCTGGGTTGACATTCAGCATAAGTGGGTATGGGGATCTGAACCCGGCAGCTGCACTGCATATACTGTCTCTGAATGAAACTGATGTGATGAGAAACTTGATTATAAAGGGACTGCAATCATGTATACGTCCCTTCATCAGAATAGCCACAGAGCAATATAATCTTGCTTATAAACATGCAGCAAGTTTACTTCTTCATACCAGAAACACCAGAAATTTTTTAAAGTGTTTTGCCCACCTTAACCAGCTCACCCTTGTAGAAACGGTGGAAGATTTGTCTTTGATAAATTTCACACATTCAACATTGTGAGGTTCTCCTAACTCTCCAGATCTAAGAGTGTCCACTTAGAAATTGCACTGTTTAATTGCCTTCCCTTTCTCAGCTGTATTAACTAACAAAATTCAGGGATGAATCATGTGTGAGTCGGGCATCAGCAAGTTGTCTGTCTGTCTGGGGAAGGTTACACACGTACGCGTGCAGATACACTCAGGCAGAGTTACGTGACGCACCGGGCAGCTCAGCAATGTGTAGTTATTCAGTATCGCATGTAGGTCACACTTTATGCCTGTGTAAATACAGCTTTGGTTAACTCAGAGATGCAGAAGCTGCCAGGAGGTAACGTCATCGCAGAAGGAAGAGCTGGTAACCCAACCGTGGCTTTATGCAGCCTAGTCAGGGTACCTGTGCAGCATAGGTAGGTTCCTACGTAGCTGTTGCTGTGTGTCTGTCCGTGTACGAGAGGTGCCACAGAAATGGAGGAGTGCGAAGTCACGTAGCGAAGGTGTGAGAACTTACACCTCACCTGAACGGTTGTGCTGGGGAAAGCATGAGGTGCCTGAAGGACAAACCGGCTGCACCCTTTTCAGAGCATCTCCTGTAGAAGGGGACTACCTTGTGGGCAGCGGAATAATGAGAAAAGTAATTTCTGCAGAGGAGGTGGGGAAAAGAGCACAACAGGAGCAGCGTGGTGGAAATGGCTGAAGGAATATTTCGGGAAAGATGCCTGGAGCCACTGGCATGTTGGGGAGGTGGGCTCTGAAGCACTGCAGAGGAAGCAATGCGGGAGGCTGGAAACAGAGGGAAAGGTGCTGTATGCAAAGGGATGTCACAAAAGAAGAAGCATTAAGATGCTATTTAGTAGTCTAAATCTGGAAATCTGTAGATAAACAAGAATACGAATGATGGCTTGGATACACTTCTCAGAAACAAACTTGCCTTGCTGTTTGTTTCATGCTTACACACCAGCCATGGAATATTTATCCAAAATGAATGTGTGTTTTTAAAGCCTAAAATTCTCCTTGTTCCTTACACACTTATTTCCAACACCTTTGTTCCCTCTAACCAGAGTTAGAGGCTTTGGCTGATGCGCAGCTCCCTACTGTACCTAGTTTGTCCCCAGTTAATGGTAAGGAGTTGAGCCTCTAATTGATTTTTTGAGTGCTCAGCAGACAAAGACATGCAAATATTAAGAGGCAGAATTTGTGTGGAGCTTAGATTTGGCTTTTCACAGTGGGCCAGGACTCCATATTTTTCTTTTGCAGACAGATAATAGGTACCTGTCTCACATGGGAAAAATCAGGAGTTTTACAGATCGTCACAGTGGCATTAACAGCAGCGATTTCTCCAGTCATTTGTGCTCAGCATCCTCGTGCAGAGGCTGTGAGCTGTTAATCTTTAGGGTGTAAACTTTGCTCCCTGTTGCACCTCAGAGGGGAAGGTAGGAGCTTGTTCTCATCCTTGTTCTTGGGCTGGAGCACTGCAGCTCAAGCACAAGATGCTTCATATAACCTCATGTAAAACACAGTTTACCTATCTCTCCGAGCAGTTTTGAGGTTTGATTAGTTTTGTATCGTGTCTTACTTCTTTGATGACCAGAATATTATCTGCCTATGCTTTCTCACAGTCCGTCTGGGAGCAGCTTGTAGTTCTTGTCACATCTGTTTTGACGGCGTGCAGAACTTGCGGCGGAGCTGGGCTGCCTGGCTTTAATCATGCGTCATAGAGGGGTATAAAACTGTCACATACCTTTGCTAATTATAATGTGCTCTCAAGTAATTTTGGAAGTGGAACCTAGCTGAGAGCCTTTCTAATGCACAATTTAACATACTCTAGTTTGATTAGCTTTTTAATTCTTTGGGGGGGGGGTGGAAAGAGAATACTTTTGTAGGGTTCTGTGATTCTTGATTTTAACATAGAGCAACTTTGCCTTGATTTTGATATTCTTTATGACAGACTTTTTTTTTAACAAAAGAATCACATACAAGAGAGAGCCTGGTTTTTACCCTGCTTGATGGTTAAGGAGTGTTGAATATCTGGTAACTTAATCTTTGAGTTATGGGTATCTGTGTTTAACTACAGAGACTACTTAATGGGAGGATGCCACATGATCTTCTCCAAACTCCTATTTATCATAACCTATCATAGCTGTTAGGAACACGCTTGACTGACCTGTTTCTTTCCATGTTAAGCACTGTAAAAGTACAGAACAAAAAGGACGGTAGTCTGCATTTCTGGCTTCTAGCATCTTTAGCGATGACCCCGTAGCTGTTCTTGCCTGGCACCAGGTGGTTTGAGCACTTGGCTGGGACAGTTTCCCTGTTGCTCTCTTTTTGCTCTGACCCAAAATACGTTTGTGCCATGATCTGCAGCTTTTGTTGTTTTGTAAACACCTTTCATAGTATTCATATACCATCCGTACCAACTAACGATGCAGTAAATAATAACTCTGAAGCTTTTTGTTTGATCTCTTGGATCAGTTTTATGCTATAGGCACGGTTTTGTTTGATGCCAGTGAGATTACCCATACGTTTTTCTTGCCTCTAGCTTTTGTGCACAGGTCTTGAAATGTCTTTGTTTTCTTTTAATTCTTTCAAAATGCAAATGCCTAGAAAGTGGGGAGGGAGAAAACTCTTAATAGAATTTGGGGTTTATTTAAAAAAAAAAAAAAGTTAAGCAGTTTGACAAAATACTGGTGCTTGCTTCAGATTTTCTCTGATATAAATTGGGCAGCTGCATAGTCCCTAGGGGCTGCCACTTTAATTCCAGCAGGAAATGCGACTTGATGACTTGTATCAAGACAGGAAGATCAGAGCTTCAGCTAACGGCAGGCGCCATCGACGGCCACCAGCCACAGCAGGAGCCTTCTGCAGCTGTTTTTAAGTAAGAAGTGATGGTGTGACATGGATGTGTATGCTCAACTAAAATAATCCAGAAAAGCTCCTGCTGTTCAGCATTTCTTTGGGTGAAACTCACTCTTCACTTCTCTGTTACTGCATTTTTACTATTTTTCTAATGCGATGGCTTAAAAAGTTTCAATTACTTTATCCTGTTTCTCGTTGAGAGGCATTTTGTATGCTGCTGATGTCTCTTGAAAAACATTTTAATTGGTTTTTCTTATAACATGTTTTATTTTTTATTTTTTCAACACAGATAAAGGTGCCAGAAAGTGAGGAGGAGCAAAACCAATATCTCTGCTCTTGCCTATGGCCCATGAGATTCTTTTTTTTTTTTTTAATACCCCAGGATGTTGGTCCATCACTGTAGCTGAAAACAATCTAATTGGCTTCTGTGGCACCACAGACAGCATTTGCTTCCTTAGGAACATCAATTATTTTTTTATCTTGTTGTTTCTTCCTTTAATGCACTGGAATTTTTTCTTCCCAAGTGGATCATCTGTTTTGCACCCGCCTTAAGTTCTTTCTGGATCTGTAAACTAACCTTGGAATCTTTGTGCCTGGTTTGTTCTAATATGGATAATAATAGGACATTTGTTAACTCCTCTTCCCTCCGCCACAACTGTCTTAATTATTTCTTTCATATCCTTAGTGGTGGCATTGAGAAATACTCCCAGTATGGCATCTGAAGAGCTGTATTCCCTACTTGTTGAATTGCCAATCAAGAATACCGCCTCTATTCTGCTTATTTTCTAATGCTTGTTCTGTAATCACTTATTTGAGCTTTCATCAGAAAGAGATAAGGGATAATCTGAAATCTTCTAACCCATCGGGGCAGAATGCCCATTTCTGAGGACTGTGTTTAATAGCTTTGAGTATTTCACTTCGTCCTTCTTCGGTTTTGTCACTTTTGTCCATCCTATTCTGCGTGGACCGTGTCTTTACAGGCTACTTTGGGTGTTACCCCAGGTCTCATATTTGGGTAAAAGTGACCTCAATAAAACGCTTAACATCTTGAAATTGCCCTTCTGCATGTGACTACGTGAGCAGTGTCCTTTAAGAAGTGCTGTATGTTGGTCTGGCCTAGGGGATAAAGTGGCAGGTCAACTGGGAAAGCTGGCAAACCAGTGCCAAGTTTTCAGTGTCATGGATACTGTGGTGAATCTGGCTGTGGGAATGGCTAAGGCAAGGTACTGAGACAATCTGAATGAATTCAACACTTCGGGCTGTGCCATAGCATCTGGGGCAGCCTAAGCTCAGTCGCAGCAGACCTGGGGACCACCACCTTTCGGAACGTGTTTTAGCAGCCAGCTCTTGCAGTTGTGCCAATGACCTTGATTATAACAACTGTTTCAATGGCCCAGCCACAAAGCACCTCACTAACTCAGAATCATATTCATGACTGCCAAGTGAATATCAACAAGATCAGCATTATTTACAGCCTGACTTTTAACAAGTGCTGCCTTGCATACATCATGGAGATTGGTGTATGGCCTCTGGAATCGACCCAGTATCATCGGCACAGGAGATACCGTGAGGGGGCAAGGGAGATGAAGTGGCTACATTGCTCATCTTGAATCTAATATTAATATTTATTATAATAATAGCCAAGCCATGCAAGGTGAGCCTTTTAAAGGGTAAAAAGTGAAAATGAGGCAGCTGGCAGGTGTTGGGAAAGGAAGGATAAGATTACAGCAGTAAAATAACACGGTCATTCAGAGATTAATGAGAAGCACAGTGGAATAAAATTATAGAGTTCAAGTATAAATAAAGCTAAGTAAATGTCTTTGATTCTCAGATGGATAAAATGAATCTTTAAAGAAGAATTTGAAAGCAAGTTGGTAGCACGTTCTGAAAGTACGTGCTACTTCCATAGGTGTGGTGGAGAATAAGGAATGAAAATGGTGGAAGAAAGAGAGCATGAAAGCTGTGCTTTTGTTGTCAGGGCAGATGGATGAGAGAGAAATATATTGGATAGCTGGAGAGAGGGAGTTATACAAAACACTGATGGGGAGGAATAGGTGGCTAAACTTAAAAAGACGAATAGAGAACAGTCAGTGAAGGGTCTTGGAGACTGCAATGATGTCATCATGCCACTGTCAGAGTTTGAAATATGAAACAGACAGCTGTGTTTTTAGGTTATTGATGTTGCAAACCAAGTAGTCCAGAGAGGAGGAAGAAAGCAATGATGAAGAAAGAAATTGAGAAGGCAAGTGAAAACATCTTCTCCTTAGAAGGAAGAAGACAGTGATGGAGAGAGAGGGACGGGATGTGGGAGGTCTCTCCACATGAAACCTTTGCCCTCACTTTTGAGACTTGCATTTCAAGACAGTGATGGTCCAAACCACCAGTGCAGGACTTTTGCTCCAGCACAGTTGGTTTTGCAGGCCACCTCCCAGCACCTCAACCGGGTTCAGAAACCAATCTTTAGTCTAAGGGTGAATATTGGAGAAGTTCTGAAATTATTTTCTTGGAGCCTTTTAGCCCCAGAACAGCTGAGGCAGCTGCTGGCCAGATGTTAAGCCACCACAATAATTTGGTGTGTCATGTCCGTTTCTGTTCTAAGTCACCTATACTTTTAATTTTTCTCTCATTTTACCTTCCATTCTTCTGCAGTTTCTTTCTGGCTCAACCAGTGTAGTGGTTTAAGCTTCAGAGAAGAGAAGAGGAAAGACCTGTTCTGAAACGAATTCCAAAAGGGACATCTTTAGGACCCATTTATTTATCTGTAAAAACTAAGGTTTTATCCATTTTTCCCAGAAACTTGTAATATGTGTGGCTAATTCTAAGTAATGAGTTTGCTATGCTTGTTTGCTTCAAGGCAACCCCATGCTAGGTATTTTTTGCCTCAGAAGGGACTCTCTTCTCCCACATTAAGCATATTTTTCTATGAACAGTAAGGCACATAAGGGGTTGTTTCATATGGATTTGTGCCATAATACATGCATGTCCTATTTCCCCATCATCATCAAGACAATAACTCTAGCTTCTTCCCCACAGTGCTCATCATCACTGTAATACCCTAAGGTCCTTGCTACAGCCCCTAAACAATCAGAAGACCTTATGGCACAGCAATACTGTTGTGTTTCCTTATGGCTATGAATTGGGAGCATGCTTTCTGTTGATGGGCACTAGCAATGAACAATGCAGCATTAAGCTGGCTTCACTTGTTCTTCAAGGATCCAGGAATGAATAGTAAGTAATGATCCTCTTCCAGGAATGAGCCTCATTCCTATTTGCTCTTTCAGAATATGGGAGATGTATTTGGGTCTTTCATAAGTTAATCGGCTCCAACTCCCAAGGGTTGTTCTGCTTCTCTTCAGAAGGAGTGTCACTATCAAATAACAGTAGTAGAAATGAAGATGCATGTGGATGAAAATTGGCAAGAATGGATTGAAGCCTGGTTAGACATAAGCAAAGGTAATTGATGGGAGAAGTGAAATGCCATCACAGACCAACCAAAACCCTTGCAGTCTTACCAGGTCAGTTCACAAGGTGAAAATTGGGCTCTAGGTTCGTTCCCTTATTCTGGACCATCCAGAAGGCTAAGTTCATCCCTCATGAGATAGAGGCTACTATGGGTTGATCTTCATTTCATCATGTCCAGAGTGGCTTGTTGTTGGGCATACACTGTGTGGTTGGTTGTCAAGGTCACACAGAATAAGACACAAAACAAGGGGGGAAAAAACTCCATGCTTTAAGAGACAGAGAGCACATGGAGGAGCAGAAAGCATGGCAGTGGTTCTCACACTTCATTGTGTCTGCGTGGCCATCAAGATCCCTCCCTTAAGGACTGCACATCTTTTCCAGGTCAGATCAGTGTGCGCTGGTTATACACCCAGCGTGCATGAACCAAAGTCTCCCGTAGCAGAACCCTTCAAAGCAGTAGCCAGCAGCCTGCATCTTACCAGGCCTCTCACTCCACAGCAAGTACCCCCCACTGATTGACAGAGTTGGCTTCCCCTAAGGTACTTGTTTCCCTCTTGAGCACCCAGATTCTTCTCTTTCCTTTTTTATTATATCTAACAACCTGTAACTAGTTCTTGTGTTAGTTAATGAATAGTTCTAACACTGGTTATTTTTTTCTTTTCTTTTTGATCCTTCAAGAGATTGCCTTTTGTTATTCAAACCTGAAGGTACTTGACACAGAAGCAATGCAGAAGCCCCCAGGCTTCAGATGCTGTCGGGGCTGTGGGATCATTATGCCTATAAGTGATTCCCATCCTCCGTGTCTGACAACCCTTGGGGAAAAACTGAGCAGAGAAGAATGCAGCACTCTGAATTCCTGAGGGGTGCTGGTAGGCATCCATCCCTTCGAGGACTGGAGGAGCAGCTCTCACCTGCTGATCAGGGCCTTTCAGGATTATCATTTCACCCCACCTAGGGACCCTCCTGCCTTTGTCTGACTTCCTTTACAAGGCTGACAAAAATCTGGCCTCCTATCTGGGGGCGGGTGGGAGAGGTACCTCCCTTTGTTAAGTTGTGCTCAGAAATATCCAGGTCAGACGGTTTTGTTTTGAGGCCCAGGAGCTGCTCCTTGAGCCCAAAAACTGACTTTGGGAACTGCTGTGTCTCAGATTTATTGCCTCACAAGCATGTGCTTAGTGGAGAAGCTAGGTTCTTTGCTTTTCCATTGCATCCAAAAAGTGACATAATTTACTGATACTGTTAAGTCTGTCAGTGTCTTCAAGCCTGCTGCCTGCTGATGTGCCTGTAAAGTCTCCAGTTTGGCATCAGCATTGCTTAATCTTCTCTTGGTGATCTTGTGCTTTACCAGGGGACCAGCTGTGCCCTGCGGATCAGTGCATTCTCCCTTCAGCTGGCTCTCCTACTCTGCACCTCTTTGTCTTGTGTACCAGTGTCGCCAACCTCAGTACTGATTGTCGTGACATCTCATCTCTGTATCTTCCTGCCCTTCGGTACCACCTTACACTCCAGCGTCTTCAGTACACACCCCGGTGCTGACCCTGAGACTCAGGACCTGCCTCCTGCCATTTTGCCTTTGCCAGTCGTGCCTGTCACTCAATTTCTGATTTTGACCCCGACAGAAAACTGCACTTCAGGGGCTTGGGAGACTCTTGCCACTTGATCTGAGCACACTGGTAGGGAAAAATTCATGTTCCCAGTCTAGCTGCAGTGATAGATCTCATTGGATAGGGAAGCGTTGGGCTCCAACTCTCCTCAGCTCTCTGACTCTATTCACTAGCATGCCAGGGAATTAATTGCTTAATGAAAGCCATTTTCCCTGGCCCTTCCCCAGCCACGATCAATGTCATCACAGGGCAAGAGGTGACGTACACTTAGACGTGTCCCTTGTATCCTCCCTCAGTATCACGTGCCAGCTTGACACCAAACTGGGTGTGATAGACATTTTCAGTTCTATCATTGATTTATGACAGGCATTTGGGGTGAGATAACTTCTTTCCTTGGTCCTTTCCACTTCAGACATAATGTGTAATGACATCAGCACTTGTACCACCCTGTTCTAGTACCAGGTCTGCCTCCCTTTCTGGGTAAAGCTTCAGTAACTGGTATTGCCTTTTTCTTGCGGTCCCTTGACTCAACAGATTGATTCCTCAAGGCAGGAAGAGAGGGGCTGACACTGCTGGGGATGTGTATCTTCTCTCCTCTATGACTGATGGACTGTCCAGTGCAACCCCTGATAAAAAAACAGAAAAGAGTTATTGCTTGATGGACACTCAAGTCTTCCTCCCATTCAGACAGGCAGGGTATCTGACAGACAGTCTTACCAAGAGTTTTCTGGAGGTTCTATATAATTCCAGATGCACAGTATTGTACAATTTCAGCTGTACCTCAAGGAACTGAGGTCTCTATTTTTAGGCAAGAAAAGTAGCTGCAATATCACCTCTTTTCCTCCATGCTGGAGCTGTGGTGCATGTTTCAACACAACGGTAGGTAGGAAAATGCATGTTAGTGGCTGATTACAGAGCTGGTTTCCTCTTGGTGTTTAAACCTTTACTTGCTGTTCTCGTGGGTTGTACATCACACTGAAGGCAACTGATTTGTTATTGTGCCCTTTAATGGTTTCAGGGTAGCATCTTAAAGGTAAAATTGAATAAACAGTGAAGTACAGAGTTTCTGTGGGGTTAGTACGTTGGCAAAGCTTGGCAGGTGTATTTAAACACACCTGTGGTGCGAACATGGTCATTAAACCCGACAATGCCCATCGAAAAGAGCATAATAACACTTAATTGTATTTATGCAGTTACAATTAAGGAAAAAGACAATTTTTAAAACTGCCTCAAATAATCTCCTCTTTGTATTCGTGCAAGGTGAATAATCCTTTCTGTTCATCTATTACTATCTTAATTCATGTTTTCACAAATATATACATCAATACTGTTTGCTCACCACAGTGCTGTTTCAGGATCTTTTAGCAGAATTATTTTTTCCCCTTTTTAATCTAGTTATCCAACCCATTGATTTGTCATTATCAGCTTTCACTCAAATTGCAGCGTCAGTAGTGGGAGAGGGGATTCCTGCTTCTCTGTCCATACCACTACTCCAAAACCCTCCATGCATTGAGATTACAAATTTTCATTTCTTGGAGGCTGCAGAGATTCACTGACTTTGAAGGAAGGGTTGAGCTAGCATTGAAAAACAAACAGGTAGTCATCATGTTTTATTTTAATCCCATTAATATTCTCTGAATCTGGGCAGTGTACGCATCCTCCTGCTCATCCCCTTTGCCCCCAGGAATTTCTCTTCCTTTGGTACCATAGATTTTCAGCTCTTGTTTGGGATGTTTCTGGCTGCTCTGGTTTTATTGCTGCTCATATTCTTATGTCTTCTTTTTTTCTAATCAAATGACAAAAACACGCAAGTAGCCCTTGCTTCTACCTAAAAATCAAATGCAGGCCCCTGCACCCAATGTGCATTCAGTTAACCATATGTGTCTTCCTTATCCTCCAAGTACTGCATAATCCACCGGGCTTGGCAAATCCAACCCCTCTTTCCTCCGATGCTTCACATCTTCACACCCATTGCTTTCTTTCGCTGGCTTGACCAAATAGGCTGCTGGTCTCTTGAGGCAGGGAGATGGATGCTGGGCATCTGCTCGCTTATTCCTGGTATTGTGCTGGGGAGGGAGGAGGGGGGCAACAGCTAAGGGCAGCGAGGAGCAGCTTGGTGTAGGTGGAAGAAGGGTCATCAGCACTTTCAGATTCTGTTTCCTTCACCAAAATTCACTTTCACCTTCTCACACAGAAGGAGAAGCAACAACACGCCTCTTTGTTGCCTCCCTATACCTTGAGGTGTTAGAGGTAGGATGACAACATGAAACACTTGTGGCCCCTCCTGCTGATCCTGGGGATGGCGACGAAAATAGAGCAGCCCTGGCTCACAGAAGGGTGCTTGGAGCTCCTGCAAGCAGGGAGACAGAAAATGACAGGACAGTTCAAAGTAACAGGTATGTGTGATTTCTCCTGCCGGTGCTGCCTTTCTCTCACACAGCCCAATTAACAAGGGTCACAGAGCACTGATTAGCTGCCTTGGCGTTTTGTGAACATAAAGCAGTGAAAAATCCAGGGTGAATGGGGGAGAGAAGATCAAATAGACACTTATCTCAGCACTCCTGCCTGTCGCCGGCATTTGCCAGCCTAAGGGAAGAGCCTTTTCAGAATAGGCCAATGTGGGACAGTGCTGTATCTGCGCCGGTATCTCTGCTGCTTTTCTGCCTTCTCTCAGCAAAATAACAAACAAGTCACCCCCCGGCAGCTGTGTCATGTGTAGGGTGGTTGGTAGATAAAAGCCGGATCACGGGAGAAGCGTGGACCACAGGCAGCTGGGGAAGGTCAGAGCTTGCCCTTTTGCCACGCTGGCATGTGAGATGAGTTCAGTTCCTACAGCTGGCGTCTCCTTTTGGAGGGGTGAACTTGCTGCCTGCTGTCCCTTGTGCGAGGGGAAGGTGGTGGAAGGCAGCACACAGCGGCTCACAGCAAGTAAAAGGGCATCTCCATCTAATTCAAGAGTTGATAAGTGTGGTCTAGTTGTGCTAAAGAGCCCAAGCTGGAAAATTCCTTGGTTGCTCACTTTTTCTGCCATAGCTGTGGGGAGAAGTCTGCATGAGCAGACCTGGAACCTCCCTGAAGGGTGGGCAGCTGCAGTGACCGTGTGGCTTCCCCCTCTTTCTTTGTTCTCCCCTTTTTTGGGGGTACGAAAGCAACGCTCCCACTTCAGCTGTCATACCCAGGTTAAGTGGCTGCACTTGCTTCTGTCAAGCCAGCACATGCTCCTGTGGTGTGATCCCTTATTAGACTAGACAGCCCACATCAGCTCTCCATTCTCTCTGCCTCCCTGGAGACACTGCCTCGCTCCATAGCTGTTCCTATTCTGCTTCTCTGTGGGATACAGCATATCTGCCAGCTCCCCTTCCAGCTTCTCCGGTTTTCATTGTATGGAAGATCACTCGAGGTAAGATGGAGGAAGACAAGGAGCAGGACTGGAGTATTCTTAGCTGCTGACAGCCTCAGTTTTTCATAGCTGATTTTTTTTCCCTCTCCTAAACATGAACACTTTAGGAGTTCAGCTGGGAAGGCAGTGGATTCCCCGGCATTGAACCATGTAAATTAGATTTCCTTAGCAAGATCAAGCAGCCCTTCTGCTGGAGAACCTGCTGTCCTAGCTTTGTGTTATCATGTTGGAGGAAAGGTCTAGAACCCTGATGTCTTCTCTAAGCATCTCTTCAGCATATTCTTGGCGGTGGTCTGAGTGCCACATTTGAGCTCTGGAAGCAAGTTATGGAGTGGACAAGTTGAGGGGCAGGGAACAGGAATTGCTGGGGTGCTGAAATTACTCTGCTGTCCTTTACTTTGGTGGGAGACTTGGGTGTATCTTTCGTGGATGTGGAAACCTCTGATTATTCATGTTTCAGACTGACAAATCCAGGATTTAGACCAGACTACTTCAGGGAAGAGCAGCTGCTACTTAACATTTGCTAACCAGTTACTTTTTTGTCCTTATACTTTGAAACAAAGGTTGTAAAGTAGAAAGAATGTCTTCCCGTGTTCACCAATGGTGAAGGCAAAGGTCATTGTGTGCAGAGCTCAGTGCAACCCACCCACTCGATTCTTCGGGTGTCTTTTCTCTCTCCCTTGACTGCCAGTGCTCCTGATGGCCACACAGGTAAGCCACAGAATTACTTGAGGTTTGGGCAATGTCTGCATTCAGAAAACTGTGGAGTGGAGGACAAGAGGCAGGCCTGTACATGCCTTGTGGGGGTCTTGTACCCCAGCAATCTGTGCTGTATTTCTGGGAAGAGAAACTTCACTCTGGAGGTTTGATCAGTCCTGTTTGATTCCAGCCCCACATAGACACACATAAACGTTTTGTGGTCTTGTTCAGGGTCCATTAATGTCAGCTGTCCTCCTTTTGTTCACAGCCACTTGTAGGCCAGCTGGTTTTCTCCAGGCATAAATCAGGAGAGGGCACTGAAAAGCAGGATGAGCCTGGGTGTTTGTTTCACAAGGGCTCTGCTAGGGTTGGACCTTGCTGAGATCTGTCAGCAGGTTGGTGTGGCAAGGAGTTTACTACTTTCCTCAAGACTGTCCCTGGCTGGAATTTGTGAATTCTGTCCCCACCAGTGGTGCAGGATAGTAGTGCAGCTGGTGGCACTGCTAATTGGATTGGAAACTAAATGTGAACATTAAAGCTTAAGGTCATGATTCCTGGATCTCCAGCTTCTCGGTCATTTTGCTCTGCTGCAGTGAAGTATTTTGAGGAGAGACCCTTCAAGGTGCTTGTTGCCCTTGAGCCTCTGCCAGTCCAATTGCTCTGATGACAAGTTGGCTCATGGTCTGAGGAATACATGCTTTCTGTTGGCTTGCACACCTTCTGAGCTGCACACAGAGAACTTGGAAGGAAATGGGGAATATACCTACCCAACCCTTTTCTCTCACAGAAGGATGAGGTAGTATCTTTTTTTCCCCTGCATCATGCCTGACTTAGCTTCTCGGTAGGGTAAATTGTTTGAAGGTAAAAGCACAAGCTGGTCTATAAGGGTTCCTCCCCCACCTCAGATAAGAAAGCTCATTAATACAGTAAAAAAAAAAAAGTCTCCATTGTTACATGAGAGCTCAAGGTCAGGCTGGTAGTAGTAACTCATATTGCTTCTAAGGTCAGCCTAAGCTTTCTCTTTCTGACAAGCCACGATAGATTGATCATGGGGGCCCTTACATTATTTTTTTTCCTTCTGAAATAGGCTTTGCTTCTCCTGACCCTGTTAATGATGTTTGACTGAGGTCATCCCAGCAAACCCTGAATCCTTCCCATTACCTTCTAGAGGGCTTGCCTTTGTGCCAAAGCATTGTCCGCTTGTTAAGAATTAAGCTTTTCTGATCTCTGCTGTAGCAAAGAAGCTGTCTTCATTGGAGAGGGGAGAAATATCTTGAATGCCATCTGTCAGTTAATGCTCTCATTAACACCTGAGTGACTCCCAACACCGAGCTGGTGCCTTTTTGCCAATTCAGAACTTAAAAGGTGCCAGCCCATAAGGTGAAATATCTTCAGTCCATAAAATTAATTCCATGATAAAAATCAAGGTCTGTTCTGATAAGACCTTGATTTTTTTGTTGTTGTTGTTTTTTCTTTTAACTAGAGAGATCACAGAGGCAAAACCAGTTCTCTTGTGTGCTGTGAATTAGATGCCCAAGAAGTCTTTTTTCCCTTATTACTGAGAACTTTGTAAAAGCAACACTTGTGCTGAGTGACTGAGGAAATCCAAATGTTTTTCAGCTTTTAAAGCTTTTACCAGACAGAATTATCACCTCTATTATTTTTCCTACTGGCTAACTCTGTAAAAGGAACTATAAGAGTAATTATATTAGTGTTTTAAAAGTCTTTGAGGGAAAGGCTGAGCGCTCTCAGTCTTGTTTTCCATGTTCCTCCCACATACTACTCTTGTGCAGGAGGTGGAGGAAGTCTATCGTTCTTGCTCTCTGTCATCCTCTGGTTTTGTCAGGGTTCTTGGTTTTAATCTCAAGTACAGAACAATATACTGTCTGGGATTAGACATAGGTCAAGCTTGCCATTTTCCCAGCAGTTTTAGCTCAAGAGCGTTCCAGTATTTACTCTTCCGTTGCATTTTGTAAATTAAATGAAACAAGAGACTTAAAACACTGTCAACATGATAGATATTCTAGCTAGTGGGTTCAGGCAATTATTTGGCATGTGAACTTTCAGAAGGCTTATCTGTATGTGCCAGCAGTATCTGAGCATCATTGAGAGATTTTAGTCTCCAGTATTTTCCACTCCTTATCCTAATGGTTTTTTAATCCAATATTTACTCCCACAGGGTTGTGGGGTTTTAGGTTTGGGGTTTTTTTTGAGGAGAGTGGAGAAGGAGGGCTTGGAACAAAATTGGCAGCAATAGATAGGGAAGTGTGCTGTGACAGTAATTCCACACTTGGGCCATGGCACCCTGCCTGCGGGAAGTGCAGATTGACACGGGGACTCTCTTACTGAATCAGTGTTTGGTTTTGCTTTTGTTTTTTTGGCTTGATTTTGTTTACGGTTTCCCAGCCAAGATTTGATTTACTTTGGGGTCTTTAAAACTAAAAGCACAAGTGACTCTGCTTCCTCTGGGCATGAGGATTAAAAAAATAAAGCGTGCGTGCGTACACACGTAATTCCAGCCCCGGCGGTGCTGGGTTCGCTCAGAAGGCATGTCACATTGAGTTTGCCCTACGGGGTGCCTGTGGGACTGGGCTCTCTACGTGCAGCTGTCCCTTCCCAAGCGTGCGCACCAGAAGCTCCAACCAAATTTTCCCATATATCCCATCAACCCTGTGACATTTTCACCCTCTCTTCCGGAGGTCTCCAAAGGAGCCCCACTGGGAAGCTGGGCATGGTGACGAGCAGCGGGACGGGGTCTTGCTCTGCGTGCTGGCCGAGCTTCTTTTTCCGACAGCAATGTAGCCCCCGTGCATTAAAACCCCAGGGGATGGGAAGGGTGCCTCTTCCGTGAGCGGGGGAGCCACCGTGGAGGCATACTGCCAAATTGGGATCACCAGGAGGGGGGAGGAATCCTCAGCTCCCCTCTCCTGGAGCACAGAGAAACCTCCCTCTTTGGGATGCAGCCGGGCGGCAGATGGCCGGGCTGCGGCGCTAAGCTCTCAGGGGGTGTATCATTTCTCTGACTGTTTTGGACACTGATACCCATGTTGGGGAGGAGCCCCTCCTTCGACTTGCTCCCGTCTTCTTTATGCCCTGAGTTTTTTGCAGCTGCTACTAAAGATCACAGGCAACTTGAGCTGCAACCTCGCTGGTACTCTTGTGGGTTTTCTGCCGCTGTTCCTCCCCTTCGACACTGATGTGCTAGGTCATGTCCCTCCCTGTGCCCCAGATTTCCTTTTGTATAATGTAGAGGTCTGCAATGTAGGATTAAAGCTTTCAACCAGAGGTGTGGCTCATCTTTGGACCTCCTTTCTAGTCATTACAAAAAAAGGTAGGGACTCCTGACAACCACCCTGTGGTTTCAGAGCACAGCCAGGGACGAGACGAAGAAATTGCATTGAACTCATGAGAAATCACCTGCATCCTTCTGAGATGTGTCACATAGATATGCATGTCCTGTTCCACCACCTCCCCACTACAGCTATCCAAATTGCTTTGCATATGGGCTGGCATCTGCAAAGCAGGGGACATTGTTGGCAAGTGAGGGAAACTTTGTCTTAGTTTTCTTAAATACTAATGGTGCAGAGGCTAGTGAAGTTGGGATGGGGAGAAAGAGAGGCTGCGGAAAGGATGAAGTTTTACAGATACAGATTATTCCAGGGTAAATTTTTTGACCTCTTGTAGGTGATCTTTGTATTAGTTTTCCTTGGTTAATGAGCTGTATGGAAGATGCTTTTGCTGTGTGGCAAGGGTTGATAGAAGTGGTTGAGATACGGTGACAATCATTGAGGCCCATGGTCTCATGCTTTTTCATAAATGTTTCTAGGAGCCCCAGTTTACTTTCAGTGGAGAGTTGATTTTCCTTTGGATACGTGGCTGGAGACAGAATGTGTCCATGTACCAGTCCATCCTCTTCGGGTATACTCCGATTTGTAGAGAAGGGACATTGCTGACTTAACATTGCCTCTGTTGGTCAGATGTTGTTACAAGTCTCAGTGATGCTGAGTTCTTCTCCCTCGAGAGAAGAACTACAACTGTCTCCTCATGTTAGTGGTCTCATTCCTACCTTCTTCCCACCTGCAGAAGGGTTTTTGGAGGTTCCCAGCTGAAGCAGAGACTCTATAGGACTTGCCACAGCTGCAGGTGTACCACTGTCCTATTTGTGTGTTTGAAAAAAGGGTATTTGGCAGACTGCATCCAGGTCATTCCACTCCTGGGCCCTGTCTGTCTGATTCTTGGGTTTGAATTTTATGGATAATGTTAAACAGTTAGTCCCGAGCATTTCTGCTTTGCACAGGGAAGAACTCCAAGGGCAGAGTTCTCGCAGATTGCTGTGCTCCCTCCAGATTTTCTTCTCCAAGCTTCAGAAACCTTTTTCAAATGGAAATTTAATAGAGACAGACTAAGTGAGACTGACCGTAGGTTGAAGATGAGCACCCGACGTTTGTCTGGAGGAAAGAGGCTGGCCTCCATGAAGAGGGAAAACATAAATTGGGTACGATTGAGAGTGATTGGGAATGCCTTGAGACATCTGGTTCCCATCTCTGGTTCTCATTTCTATCCTTATTCAAAGCGACAAATGCACAGTAGCTGTCTTTGAAAATTGATGGGGGTAGGAACTCAAAGTATTCTTGAGAACAGAGCTTGTAATGTATCGAACACTGGGTGGATGGCGGAAATTTCTCGTGTTAGCCACTTATGTGAAAGTCAAACTCAAACCAAATTGGTTAAGTCAACAGAGCCAGTCTCCAGGGGGAATGAGAGTTACGTAGGCAAAGATTTCAGATGATCTTCTGGAACTAAGGGGCTTCCTGGATCAGTTTTCTTTGTGAGCAGCCAAAATGGTAGAGCAAGATAAGTGAACTCATGCAAGTGATAAAAGTATCTGTCTGATCTATGCTTTTCCCCTTTTTTTTGGTAGAAAAAAATTTAGCCAGAAAAAAGGAGCAGATAAAGCCCTGTTACTTTTGTTGCTGCTTCCTGGCATCCCACGTCACCCGCTAGTTTTTCAGGATCCTAGGGAAACTGTGTTTTCAGTCAATTTTATTGGAAATAGCCAGAGTCTCTGTATCAGATCTGATGAAATAATCTTCTGCCTTGAACTCTGACAGATTTGAACATCTGAACTTGGGGGTCTGAAACTCAGATGTTCTCTGAGAACTTACAGTCATTCCCCTTCCGTGATGGACTAAGCATCTGAATACAGGTGTTACTTTCCTGCTTTCAGGAAAAGATGTTGTCATCACTATTTCTGTCTGAAAGCTAGAGTCAAATCTGGTTTTCTTTTTTTTTGTTTTTGTTTTTTTTTGTTTTAATCCAATGGCTTCAGTAAATATCTAGCATTTAAGCTGTGTGTGATCAACTGGCCCTCTTAAAGATAAAAGTCTGTAAAGGGAATCTAGTATACCACTTTTTGCCAAGTTGAAGTCCTTGCAGGAAGTTGGATTGGGTCGTGAGGTACGTGAGGAAGGCACTGTGGGAATGCACAGCTACTTCAGGTAGGTGTACTCTGCACTGAATATTTCATTTTTAAAAGAGGATAGTTGCTGTATTTTTTAATAGTTTTTACCCTAAAATTAATACTTGAGACAGCACAGAAATCACTTCATAAACCAGTCCTCATTTGTTGTTATTGAATGAACTTTGTGAGCGTAAGGGACTGTTTCAAGTTGCATTTGTTTGATTGCTGATATTAGTGGGGCAAAACAATGGCACTTGGAAATACCAATGCTTTGCTTATGTCATGCAGAAAAGAGCAAACTCCAGGCTGCAGAAGGCACTAGATCCAGGTACATTCAAGCATCTGTTATTAAACACAACCAGAGAGCTGGTAACACTCATCCGGTGAGAGGAGTTATCTCTGGGAGGTCAGCTTGCGTTTGACGTCAGAAAGAAGCAGGCTGGTGGGGAGTGATCTGCAGGGTGGTAGCATCAACTTCTCTCCACTCAAAGAGCAAGGAGAATGCTGCCAGGTGGACATGGCTTTAGGAACCATGTGGCATCTGTTCCTTCATTCCTGCAGTCACCATCGAGTCAAGGTCCTTGCAAAGAAGTCCAGTCTCTACCAAACGCGTGAAGCCCCTGTCTAATAGCTAACTTCTTGTTGACTTTTAACAATCTTATTCCATTTGGATTGCACTCCTCTCTCTCTTTGTTCAAAAATAATAGCTTTTGTAGTAGTTAGCAATTTCTCAGGCAAATGCAATTCTGTAGTGCTGGCACAGTTCCATTAATCATATAGAGTAATACATTTGTGCCAAAAACCTATCAAGTTGAGCTGCCTTTTTGAGAGCTGGTGGGAATGTGTACCCAGTGGTGTTCTTGCCGGCATATGGACTTCCCGTGTGTGCAAGAATGGCTGCAGCATGGGGGGGTCTGGCTTCGCTGTGCTCAGGGTACACAAGTCAAGCAAGCTGAGAGCGCCGGGCAAGTCTCAGGACTCAAAGTTTTATATTTAGGGACACATGGCTTCACCAGCCCTTTTTCATTCCCTCCCCTGAAATTTTCAGCCGTCAGAATAAGGACTTAAGTCTCCTTAAAATATAGACAGGAGTTCTTTTAGCCTTAAGCTCAATCAGCACTCATGTGTGTCAGATGGGGACACTTACCCTCTACACAAGGCGAGGGTAAGAAATGTGTGTTTCCTTGGGTTATAGGGTGAACTGCTGGCAACGAAAGGGGACTTACTGTGGCCCGGTTAGCAAATGAGAAAGATAGTTTTATGAAGAGCTCGAGTGTTCAGCTTGATCATCTGGGAGACTAGAGTGGACAGAGTCCTCTGGGCTGAACCCTGTTTGGGAGGTAGTCCCCATGCTGGGAATGAGCCTTGTTGTGTGGCAGAGTCCAAGTCGCATGCATTAACCGGGCTGTGCAGTGTCCTGCCAGAGCCACCAGTGGAGGAACAAGCAGAAAGTGGCAGCACCCTTGGGGATGGAGGGAGAGGGGAATAGGGTTCACAGCAGGAGTATGGGAAGCACACAGCAGCAAAGCGGGGAGGAGACGATCAGCTATGGAAAGTTTCAAGGCACTGAACCAGGGCATGGAGGAGGCAGAGGGAGGAGCAGGGCTTGGCAATGGCAGATGTGAGCAGCAAATGGAAAGCTGAAGAGAGTCTCCCCAGGAAACAGGGAGAGGCAGAAGGGGATTGGGCTTGCCTGCTTTGTTGCATCCTATTTTAGTAAAGGGTCAATGTTGGTGCTAGCACAGGCTGGTACATTCCAACACCCATTGGAATAGAAAGAGGAGGGGGCTGAGGTGAGATCACGTTTAGTGTGTTCTTTCAGGTTGGAAAAAAATAACAGTCATACAGCATCCTGTAAGCTGCATGTGTATAACATGAAATCCCGCAGTGTTACAATGAGATTGCTGTGTTTTGGAAACCTGAGTTACAGAGCTGCAGATAACCATAGCTGTCGTAGGGCACGGTTTTCCTTCAAGTGTTAGCTGTCCCTGTGTTGTGTTTGAGTCGCTTGGTCACGCGAGGTGTTTCTGGCATGGCGAACTTCAGTGAGTGTGCGGGACTTTGTTTCCTTGGCTAGATCCCAGACGTTTCACAGCTACCTGGAGGACATCATCAACTATCGCTGGGAGCTGGAGGAAGGGAAACCCAATCCCCTGCGGGAGTCCACCTTCCAGGAGCTGCCCCTGCGCACCCGGGTCGAGATCCTGCACCGCCTCTGCGACTACCGCCTCGATGCAGATGACGTCTTCGACCTCCTCAAGGTGCTTTGGGCAGAAGGGAAGGGGGAAATGGTGCGGCTGCAGGAGCTGGGCCAAATCAGTCGATCTGCCTGGGAAGGGAAGGGTTGCTGCTGTTAAGTGTATTTTAAGGCCGGGTGGCGGTGCGGTGGGTCGGCAGTTCCCCATCTCCTCCCCTGCCGTGCAGAGGCCCCCGGGCCAGCGCGCAGGACTGCTCTTGGGGGCCCTTGTCCTGCGTGGATGTATGTGTAACACGGGAGTCGCAAGTAAACTGGCTTCAGCGGCTACTTACTCTTCCTGTGCCAGTGAATTTGGAGATGCTCCAACCGTAATGGCAGGGCTGCGAGAGCCGAGACGGCCTCGCTGAGGGGTGGTGTGAGATG
>NW_010522733.1:0-27795 GCF_000687285.1 Phaethon lepturus
GACTGCGCCTGGCTCGTGTCTCTGCATTTTCTTTGTGCAGGTACTGTGCTTTGGGATCATTTATCTTTTACTTTTCCCTCAAATGTTTTGGCCTCTAATACTGTCACTTGAAAGGAGCCTGTGTGGCTGAATGGGCACGTCAAGAACAGGGAAATGAAAAGGCAGCGTTGCAGGGAACGTAAGCTGTGTCCCCATTTCTTTAATGGAGATGCTTTGCATGCAAGATGAGCTTGTTGGTAAACACATTTACATGCGCAAAGGGTGCCTCTGGGCCTGGGGCAGTGGGGACCGGTATAAAAGCCAGTCCAACTGCAGGCTCCCTCATCCACTTCTCTTGCCTTCTCCTCCTTGGTGAACAAGGTGAGCTGCAACCACTTTTACCTCACTAAGTCTTTTTCTTATTGTCACTTTTTCTGAGAACCTTGCTCCTTGATGCTACTCCCTCATCTCTGTTTTCCTTGCCACCAATATGAGAGGTGGGAGAAGGTCTTGTCTGATTTTGCTGTCCTATCTTTGTGACTGGGGCTCTTCAATCTCTCTTGCTCCCAACACAGGCTAGCCCTGCTCCCCTGCCTGTGCCTTGTCTCTTGCCGAGCAGGCTGTCAGGCTGCACCTCACGTGCTGCCTGTGCTTTCCCTGCCCTCTCTCCCAGGTGCACCTTCATCCCACAGCCATGTCCTGCTACGATCTGTGCCGTCCCTGTGGCCCAACCCCGCTGGCCAACAGCTGCAACGAGCCCTGTGTCAGGCAGTGCCAGGACTCCCGCGTGGTGATCCAGCCCTCTCCCGTGGTGGTGACCCTGCCCGGACCCATCCTCAGCTCCTTCCCCCAGAACACCGCTGTGGGATCCTCAGCATCTGCTGCTGTTGGCAGCATCCTGAGTGAGGAGGGAGTGCCCATCTCCTCCGGGGGCTATGGCCTCTCTGGCCTTGGTGGTCGCTACTGTGGCAGAAGGTGCCTGCCCTGCTAAAGCCGGGATGGACGCCCAGTGAGTGCATCGACCAGGAAGCCCAGAGCCAGGTGCCGGACTGAGGACGGAGCTGCTGGCCCGGGTTTCCAGATGGGTTGAGCAGCCTTGTGCCCTCCTGCAAAGGAGGGAGGGAAGCAATTGCTGTCTGGAAACATGGCCAACATATGTCTTATTCTTGATTGTCTTGGTTTTAATAACTTGCCTTTCATCTGTGATTTTTGAGTTTCACATTGACTTGGTATAATGGTATTCTTTTAAATGATCAGTGGTGTGCTTTTATTGTGGAATTAAGGGAAAGCTGAGTCTTGCTTGCTGTCTTTCAGTTGGAATGTTTTAAACGGCTTATTTCCCTCATATAAATATGCATATTCCTTTTTATTTGCAGAATACTACTTGACTTTTTATCATTAAATTGATGTTGCATCTGGATTTGAGTTTCATTGTGGTTTTTTTTCTCCATTTTTTTCATACCCTTGTGGAGGAATGTTTCATTATATGGAAATCTATGCAGAGTACATTCTTAGTGGAAAGTGCGAATTGAATACTCAACACAATTAACATAACAAAAATATTTATTTTTTGTTTACACTCTTGTGAAGCATTCAACGGGTTTACATATATATTTTTCTTGCTAGTTCTTTCCAAAGTTTTTTTACATCTCTGTGAAAAGTACAATTATGATAATTCCAGTTGGGAGCTTTCTGATTTTATCACTTATTTGACATATTTGAAACTCTGAGAATTGGTAAGTGCATGATAAGATTTTCAGGAGCAGTATTTGGGTGTCTCTCTTTGGTTAAATTGAACATTACCAGACACTGAAGCTTTAGCCATGACATGCTTTGATCTTGACTCAAGGCTTCAAAGGTGAAGTGAATGTACAAATCTCATCAGAGTAGTAAGACACTTTACATGGTTGTATCATTAATAAATTTTTATGATGGGTTTTGATGCCCTTTCTTTCAAAACTTAAACAAAGCCAAATAAATCTTATTGCTTAGCTAATCCACACAAGAACTCTCACAATATAAAAGAAAAATTATGTGAGTGAAGAACTAGACAAATGCCCCTACTTAAGGACAGTTTGTTTTTAATCCTCACCATCTAATAATGTTCTAAATGATGTTTAAAGTCAGCACATTGTGTGCAACTAAGAAACATCAAAGAATAATAAAGAATACCCTTTTCTGTAGGTACACAAGTTTCAGGAAAATTATCCAAGTTTTTAATTGTATTGACTCCTTTGCTCTCCTGCTGGAGCTACACGTGGTCTGGCAGGACATAGAGCAGGAAAGCAATAAGAATGAGAGTTGTGTAATTTCTGATGACTCTATACCTCATGCATGGTTTTCTCTTTTAGAGCTCACTAAAATCTATTTGAAAATCAAATTATCATAGGGCTGAGATAGAAATAGTGGAGGAACCAGAGGGAAGATACCTGGCATTCAAGTTCAGTGGTGGAACCAGGCCAAATCTCCACTTGGGGGCGGAGAAGAGGTATGTTTACTTTTTTTCAAATGTTTTATGCTTATGTTCCAAGTTTTCTTTACTTAAGAAATACTTGCAAAGTTACCAATGCACGGGGAAAAAAAAAAGTTTAGAGATAAGATGGGATGGGCCCCCTTTTAGGCTGTGGCTTGAAGCAGCAAAGGCAAAGTATGAAAGATGGTAAATCAATAGGCACTAGACTGAGTGGAGTCTCACAGAATTGGTTCCTGTGAATGTGTTTTCTAAACAAATAATTGAAGGGCCTGGAATGCGTACACGAGCATATGGTGTCCTGTTGACAGAACTGGTATGAGTGAAGTAATTAGTTATTCACTCAGATGTGCGGGGAATCACTGATTGCACTCTGTGCATCAAAGAATGGCTTCGTTCTTGGTGGCAGGAAAGTGCCTTTCTATGATGCAAATGAACGTGTAGCATAAAGAGTAGAGAAAGGAGTATCAAAAGAATGAAATGTCTGGTTAAGTGTCCTGTGTCCAACAACAGCATATCCTGAAAGGTACATTTGTGGTACTTGTGAATGAAAAAGCTTGGAGAACTACTCTCTGCTGTAAGCCCCTAAACCTATGCTTGTTGAATTAAAAGAATAAAAGAAAGCAGCGTCCTGGAACTAGCTGTCTTTGGACAGCGTGGCATCACGGAGTGTTTGTGCAGGATGTTGGAGTCTTTATTAAATGTATCATTAGAGAGACGGTTCCTGAAGAATGTGAACATAAATTTGAAAGCCTTTGTATGTTAAGATTGGAGAAATGGGTACAATAGCTATGCATACAGATATTTAAAAATTTATGAGACTATTGAGGCATCCTTTTTTACATGAATTAGTTCCCACATATATTTTTGCAGGTGGAACATTTTCTTGGTAATGTAATTGTTTTACTTTTGTTTTCCAGTCTACATTCAGCCTGGCATTGCATGAGAAGCCTACTCTACCCATTAAAAATTCTTTCATCTGCACAATTTACGGGTACTTTTAATTTCTGGTACTTTTATACCGACTCTATTAGTGTCAATATGAAATTATTCCAAGCGCAGTCTAATAAAGACTTTTTTTTCAGCTCCTCAGCAATTTATTAGCTTGTGGGTGTCTCGGGAACACAATCTAAGATCACATTCAAGCCACTTACTAAAACTCTTTGTGTGCAATTCCCCGTCTGACCCACTTAAGAACAATTACCAGCTAAGTTGTTCACCATCTTTCATGAGTTCTTTGAGCCAATCAGACTAATCTGGAGTGGAGCCATGGTCAGGAGACAGTTCAGAAGTCTTTTTGAAAATACTGCCGTCATCTCTGATGAACTTGTTTTTAAAATCTGAAATAGTATACCAAATAGAAGCTCTTGTATTAATAGAAGGAAGCAGAACAGAAGTGTTGAAAACTTCTGTGGGTATTGTTACAAGTTTTACAGGAAAATTAATTCTCTAAGTTGCCAGTAAGCACCTGATGCTACAAAAGAATTTGTATTTCAAAAATGTACATGTTGCCATTTTTATGGGTCGGTAGCATTGTTTAGGTCTGGAAAGGAAGAGAAATATTTAAGAGCACACGTGGGTCACTTTAGATAATGTTATTGAAAAATGAAAACCAGTTTAAGTTTTTTTAAAAGGTTGATTTTTTCTTTAAAACAATTTTCATGGTTGGTTTTCATAGTCTGTTTAAATACAAATGACTTAACTTTGTGAAGTTATAAACCTATGTATTGGCTTATAGATGGCAAAAAATGATCTTGGTTCAGAGGTTTTAAAGACATCCCATTTGGGCAGATGATGAGGCTGTTAAAACCTCATCATATATCAAGAACAGTTTGATAACTTCTGTGAATATGAACATTGTTAATGAAAATTGTGAAGGACTTTGAAGCCCTTCTTCTTTAGGAATCTGAGACCAAGAACTTTTATTTCCCAGATGTCTATGAATCCTCATGCACAATATTTAGCAACTCATCTCCAAGGAGAGGTTCAAACCCTGCAGCTTGTACAGGAGACACTGTAAAGTGAAAAAAGAAAAAAAAATTTTGTATATATATTCTACTATGCAATGAACTTCCATCAGTCTGCAGTTCAATCACTTTGTACTGCAGTCTGTAGTGAGGGGAAAAAATACGATGACAAGCAGGCCCTTGTGTGTTTTTTTTCCCCACAATGACTCTGCAGTTGAGCTTGTGCAAGGATAATACCTCAAAATACCTTAAAATTCGTTTGTGTCCTCAAGACGACTTGTTCATATCTGTGGTCTGAGATGGTATAGAGGGAGTTATAGGATACCTTTGTAAAAGAATGGATGAATCAAGTTTAAATGTCCCTGTGTGCTAGCAGCTTTGCCTCAGACTGCATTATTGAAGTGTAATAGGGTGATACTATCTGAATTTGATATGATATAATAGTATTTTTCTCTGAATGTCACACAGGGCTCTGATTCTTTCTCAGTGGATTCAGTGGGTTTTCAGGTGTGCACATGCCTGTGCTTTCTTGCAGGGCCTTCACAAAACACAGAAGTTCAATCTGGATTGTTCTTATTCTTGGCTGGAGTCAGAGCTTTGTAAACTTTGGTGGAGACCAGAATTTATTAAGGATTTACACTCATATTCTTAATAAAAGAACGCCTTTGGATGATGAATTATGTATTGTATAAATTCTTTTTAATATTTTTCCTTATGACTAAAGTGAAACATACACTGGAGCATAAATTTTGTTGTTACTGAAAGGTGGCACTGGAATAAATTTGGTCCATAATACCAGAAGATGAGAGAAACTGGAATTTTCCAGTTGAGAGACGGAATATGTATGTCAGAAGATAAGGAAATGAATACAAAGTAATAAACAGTAAGGAAAAGACATTTAATCAGTTAGAAGCATTTTGCATTCAGGACATACTTGTTGGTAAATAATTTCATGCACAAAGGATGTCTGTGGTCCTCAGGCCATCTGAGATGCAGTATAAAACTAACTCAACTCAAGGTCCTTCCTACCACTTCTCTTACCTTTTTCCTCTTTTGTGAACAAGGTTAGTTCAAATCTACTTCTCTCTATTTGCTGAATTCTTGCCTTCATAACAATTTGGTTGCTCTTCTTTTTTCTCCACAGTATTCTGTCAATTGCCGGATTGGTTGGGGGGTAGACTTTTTCTCTTTAAAAAGTTGTTTTTTGCTGTTAGAATTGCAGGTATTTCTGGAGTCCTGACTTTGTCATCTAGATCCTTGAAATGGTGATATAAATCTGTACAAATGTGGGCTTTCAGATATGCTAAGTGACTTAGCAAATAATAATAATAATAATAATAATAATAACAACAACAATAACAACAACAACAACAAACTGAATGGGTAGAACACCTGTGTAAGGGGGTTGGAATTAGGTGATATTTAAAGGTACCTTCCATTGGTCCCTTCCAACCATTCTATGATTACGGAGATTTATGTGCTCATTCATCTTTCAAGTAGCAGTGTGCATTTTATATCTTTAAGGTCTTATTCACCATCTCTAATTCCTGAAATTTCAGCTGGGTTATGTGAAAACAACAGTCTTTGTAAAGGATGTGGATACATTTATCTTCAGAAATGTCATCCAGAAAAATTCTTTTCTGTGCTGTTTATTCCATGGGAGGCTTCTTCAATGTTCCCATTGTTGTTATGATCAATCTGTTACTGGGCACAGTGGGAAACGAGGGTAAAATGAACCAGATACTAAAAGAAACAGCTGGAGAGCAAGGAAACTAGGAAGGTTTAAAGCAGAGGTTTGTAAGTTTTAAAAATCCATTATGTTGAACCACAAGTTTTTGAGCTCTAAATACCACTTTCTAAATGAAGACAAAATGAAGCTGCATACTGAGATTAGAAGGGATAGTCATACTGAGTTCAGCAAAGATATTGGCTCTAATCACATATCCTCAACGTTCTTCTACTCTAGTAATCAACATGATCAACATGGACTTCAATATGATAGACAACACCAAAAAGTTCTGCTTGGTGTCTTATAGTTGCCAAGTTTTGCAATTATGTTATAAGGTGCCATGACATCTCCTGCAAGTTTAGAGAAATGGTTTCAGGGACCTTGAGGACAAGGAGAGAGAATAGCAAAAATAAAGGAGAGCTGAGCATCCAGTGGACTGAGATGGACATAGGAAACATCGAACTTTGTGTTTATTGGTGTGTTGGAACCAGACACAGGGAGTATGCAGGGAACTCCCGGCTTCCTCATAGATGTCGTGTCTGTGGACAAGTTGTCTGGGAAAGATTTCCAAAGATGTCAACTGCAGGTATGCTTAACTATATTGAAATTTGTACCTCTTCATAGGCAAAGTTGGAACCTGGAAAATAAGCCTTCCTTTCTTTTTCCAGATGTCTACTGAACTCTGTACATAAGTACATTTGTGGTATTACTCATAATTACTACTTCTACAATTCTCTGAATACCTGGGGCTGGATCTCAGTAGTGTCTTTCCAGACATAGAGCCAATCACAATACTAAAATTAAAGTAATGATACAGGTATGTGTCCTTTTGTTCTGCTGCCAGCCATTCCACTGGTTCACCAGCAACAGAGAGAGGATTATTTCAGCCTCCGTCTTGTAGCATATTTAAAAATTCTGTTTCCTTCTCAACTTATTCCACACTCAACTCCTGAAAGGATCCCTGAAAAGCTCCTGTTGTCCTGATACCTGAGCTGAGTAAATGTAAGTGTAGTACAACTCCTACATTGCATTCACTTCTGGTCCTGTATTTCAG
The DNA here is from genome assembly GCF_000687285.1 of Phaethon lepturus. Classification (NCBI taxonomy): domain Eukaryota; kingdom Metazoa; phylum Chordata; class Aves; order Phaethontiformes; family Phaethontidae; genus Phaethon; species Phaethon lepturus. The sequence goes on from NW_010522733.1 coordinate 7,200, forward strand.
ACTTCCCTCCATCCCACAGCCATGTCCTGCTACGAGCGGTGTCCTTCCACCTCCTGCAGCCCAACCCCACTGGCGAATAGCTGCAACGAGCCCTGCATCAGGCAGTGCCAGGACTCGACAGTGGTGATCCAGCCCTCTCCCGTGGTGGTGACCCTTCCCGGACCCATCCTCAGCTCCTTCCCCCAGAACACCACTGTGGGATCCTCAGCATCTGCTGCTGTTGGGAGTGCTCTCAGTGCTGAGGGAGTGCCCATCTCCTCTGGCAGCTCCTCAGGATTTGGGAGCTTTGGCTACTCAAGCCTGGGCAGTGGGTACAGCCGGCCCTACCGTCGCTACAACACCTACCGCAGTGGCTTCTATGGGCCATGCTGAAGCGTGAGGAGCAAGTGGGAAGAAATGACCAGGGATGTTGAAGCACGACCCGACACAGGACTGAGCTCATGGCCATGGTTTTCAGAAGTGATGTTAGACACCCACAACTCCACCTGAAGTTAATGGAGCTGTGGGAGTTAGTAATTGCCTAAAATGAGGCCCCTACTCTTGTTATACTACTTTATATTTCTGATCAAGTATGTAGTTTTGCTGCACATCACTGTATGTGATACTACCTGGTGTAAAACTTATAATTTAGGCAGTAGATGGGACTTGATTGTCAAGGTGAAATGCTACACTGCAAGAAGAGCTCTGTCTGTGGAATACATCACCATGAGATGTGCCGTTCTTCCCATATTGAAACCTGTCGCTTTGCAGTATTTTAATCCACTCTTCGGTATTATTAAAGTTATGCTTTTATCATATCTCCAGTCTTCTGTTATTTTTTCCTTCCCCTCCTACCATCTTTTGAAACTTTTTCTGGGGGAAATTCATCACTGCATAGATCATCACTACCAGGCAGAGACATGATATGAATACTACTGGGGCCACTAATAAAGGAGGAGAACATATGTTTGGAGCTCAAGATTAAGAAGATATTTTCCTTTGCAGCTGAAATGCATATTGATCCCACACTGACTCATCATAATACTTGGCTTTCTGTATCTTTGCCAAGAAATGACTCTCAAGGCTGGAAGCATTTTATGATCTAACAGAATGGCGGGATGTCTAATCTAGCATATAAAGGTATTTGTTTTAAGGAATTCTGTTGTGATTCACGTTCTCAGTAACTCTGACCTGGAGCTGCAGGGTGCAAAGAAAGATTTACATTCTTTTGCCACCAAATCACTGCTTGAATGCTTGAATTTGTGAAGTAAAACATGAACGGCAGCAGAAGTCTCAAAGGAGGTATACACATAGCTTTTTGTGACACAGAGCAAAATTCTTTGATCTATTTACTGCATAAGTACTGTGTATTTCAGGGCTCCTTATAAAAGCTTGTCTGTCTTTACTGTCCTGGCTGCAGCGCTACGGAATTCCAACAAAAAACTCATGTCAAGGAATGAAGCACGCTAACGTAAAATAAATATAGGACACTGGTAAGCATTAAAACCTTTGGAAATCCTTGCAAGTAAACTGTTTTTGCTAAAAGTAAGGACCTGAGATTTAAACCGGATTTGCAACAGCCACTGAAGCTACTAAAACAAAGATTCGGGGGGAAAATTGAGGATGTTGGGAACATTTGAGGCATTAAAATAATTTCAATTATATAAAATCTGTTGCAGCTGGTTAAATTGTCCCCAATACTTAAATTGTTCCCAGTAGGTAAATTACTTATGGTTTATGTACCAGTCTAGTCTCATCCTGGCATCAAATAAAAAGCCTTCCTCAAAGCTGCTTTCATCTCAAAGACCTGTGAATCATTTGAATGCCTTGTACTATTACACTCAAGCCTCTGAAGACAACACAAAGATGATACAAATTTCAATTCATGTAAGTAATTTGTCAGCTCTTTGGCAATTTGGTAGTTCACCAGCCTGTCATGGGAGGACTCTGCTGTTACACAAAGGGTTTTAATTGAGTGTGTGGAATGTGAAACTCCATTACTGATCCATAAGTGAGAGCTGTTAAGTCCTGGTTCGCCAGCCTTAACAATCCCAAAAAGCAAGATCCAAAGGCTCTCAACCTCTTGGGTGAACTCTAGGTGCTAATTAGACTAATCTGGCAGAATATCAATGAAAACATTTCCAGGTTGTTAATGAGTCTGTTTCTAAAATATTATATACCCTGCAACAAAAACTGTTTATGTCCCTAGAGGGAAGAATGAGCAAAAGTTAGCATTCCTTGGCTATCTCATTCTACAGATGAAAGAGAAATTAATTCTCCAGGTGATTGACTGTTTTAACCTACTATAAGGAAATAATCTTTTAAAACATATAAAAAGATGATAGGTAGTATGTTGGATAGTCGAGATTTTGAGGAAAGGGAAGAAAAAGACTCTCTACTTTTCTAGAAAAGGAGAGGAAAATTTTCTTGTGAAGAATCATTAAAATATGCAGACCTATAGGATTTTGCAGAAGATGAAGATTTGGCTTTTTTTTTAATCAATTATGAAAATTTTTAATAAAATAATTAAAGTTTCTGAAGGTGTTTACCTTGAATTAGTTTGTGAAGTCCTTTGAGTGATCTTGACTCACACACTTTGAAATTAGGTTATTAGCCAGGTGATGCCGGTGCTGAGATCTTGTCACGTACCTTGAACATTAGGTAGCATGAAACTTTGCATATTTGAGCCATTAGTGAAAAGCTGTTATGAACTTTGAAGTCCTTTGTTCTTCTGAAGACCAAGACCAACCTATGTATAAGGACACTCTTCATTTAGAGTTAATTCATATCTCTTGCTGAGGGACAGTGATGCTAAGAGGACAGACGTGATCCCTGCTTTTTGCATACTTCCCATCTGTGCAAGTATTTCCAGCAGGTTGGCGTATAGCCAGGGCAGGCCACTGCAGGCTGCAGAGGTGAAAAAAATCATATAACGATAAATACAATGGAGAACTGCTCCGTGTAACTTCTATTAATGCCGTAGTTTAGCTCAGGCAGAGCACTACCTCTAAGAACCAATACTTGAGAGCAATCTTTAACACGCACATTCATACTTAATTTGATGTGAATATTGCTGCACATCCCAGTGATTTACTGGGATTTCAGGTAGGAATAATGGTGATTCCTCACGTAAGAGACTCCACTGAAATCATATCAAGAAGTAGAGGCAGTTAATAAATGTCAGAAAGTAATAAGATCAAGTAATCAAGCTCTTTCATTAAAAGTGTGATTGTTTGACTTTGACATGGAAAATTAATTTAAAATTTATGATTGGGTAAAGAAATGCAGCCTTGTATGTATTTGTATTAGCTGTATTCGTACAAACTGGGAAAACTGTGGGTTAGCCCAAGCAGGTTTAGAACGTGTTTTATTGTCTCTGGTCAGCAATTCTCACCAGTCTTAATTTTCTTTTGCAATACTCATGGAAACCTGGTGCTCTTCTCAGCTGTATGTTTGTGTGGGATTGAAATAGTGCAGAAGTGCAAAATTTGGGAATACCTATTTTACATTTTGTCTTGTCTTGTGGTAAAGCTGAGTCCTTGGAATGGAAATGTTTGTGAATTGAGCCCGGACCCCCACCTCAGAGCTACATGATTATTCACCTAAAGGAGTGAAGTCTTGAATAAGGACTACACATCGTATACAATCCCCTTAAGCAGTGTCTTGATGACTAAAAAGAAACATAAAATGTACATTGGCCTCAGGAGGCAACATAATGACTGCTGTAATTCAAACGAGTCACCACAGTCTTCCAAGCAATTAAGTGGGTGCACATTGTTGAAGATGAAAGCTTTGTCTATACTGGAATGTGAATGTAATAAGGGGAGGGAAAAAAATAGAGCAATACTAAAAGAGATTTTGAAAGGAAAAAAAAAAAAAGGATTCATCAGTTTGGTGGATTTTGCATGCAAAAGTATGGATTGTTAAATAATTTCATGCATAATATATGTCTCTGGTCTGCAGGCAGTCTGGAACATGGTATAAAAGCCTATACAACACAAGACTCTTCCATCCACTTCTCTCGCCTTATTCGCCCAGGTGAACAGGTAAGTCTGAATCTTCCCTGTGTCTTTTAAAATGCTAAACTATTACTTTGATGACTGCTCCTTTTTTTGTTGTTGTTATTCTTAGTTCTTTGTAAATATTGCTAGGTTTTTTCCTTTTGGGAAGGAAAATTAGAAAGGCTTACTTCTGCCAAAAGAAAGGCTTTGTTTACTTGTGAAACAGGGTGTAATGAGACAGAACTTAGAGGATACTGGCAGTATTGTCTCTCAAAACAAGCATCTTCATTCTCCATTTTAGAGACAAATGCTAAGGGAGTAGCTAGCCAATGAACTTGGTTGGAAATACAGTCTCATCTTAAGAAACTGGGACTAGCAAAAAATAATTAAAAAAAAAGTGCTGAGTTCCAGGATCCATCCCCAAGTCCCATTTTCCACAGGCAGAAGAGCAGGCATCCCAGCAGACACAAATACATTGAATTCAAATCAAGACAGAAACCTCTGATCGGGAAAATAATCCTTCACACTCCAAGTTTGCCTGTTCTGGTCATATGACATTTGGGAGCAAATGATGCTTTTCAAACACTTTTCTATAGTTCTGCAAATGCTGCTGGCTGGGCTGTTAGTGACTAAGTTCTAGCATTAAGACACTAAACCCACTTATGGGTCAATGTTCAGCTCAGGGCCACTTCCCATGCCTCATGAGAGCTCCAGCTGCTCTTCTCCATCTCCTGGTAGAGGCATGATTGCACCTTCTCCAGAGAGACAGTGCAAAGGGAAACTACCAAGGAATGGGAAATGCCTTTGCTGGTACGGGCTAGGGCAAACTGTACCAGGACTGGCACCGGAGTCCAGAGGCCAGCCCCAGAGCAGAGACATCCTCCAGCAGCCTTATACAAATAAGAGAAGCCCCTATGCTATGTTCAGACTGCCTGCTGTGGATTTTGATCTAATAACTGATTACCTCCCTGACCACCTTCTCTAGGTACTTTCACATATGTTATCCTCCTACCTGACTTTTATAAACTTAATACAGCTTTTATATTGCTTTTACTTTCTTCCTTGTATTTCAGACTTCCCCCTGTCCCACAGACATGTCTTCCTATGACCTGTGCCCTCCCACCCCCTGTGGCCCAACCCCGCTGGCGAATAGCTGCAACGAGCCCTGCGTCAGGCAGTGCCAGGACTCGACAGTGGTGATCCAGCCCTCTCCAGTGGTGGTGACCCTGCCCGGACCCATCCTCAGCTCCTTCCCCCAGAACACCGCTGTGGGATCCACCACCTCTGCAGCCGTGGGCAGCACTCTCAGCTCTGAGGGAGTGCCCATCTCCTCCGGCAGCTCCTCGGGATTTGGGAGCTTTGGCTACCCAAGCCTGGGCGGTGGGTACAGCCGGCCCTACCGTCGCTACAACACCTACCGCAGTGGCTTTAGCGAGCCGTGCTAAAGCGTGAGGAGCAAGCGGGAAGAAATGGCCAGGAACGCTGAAGCACGACCTGACGCAGGACTGAGCTTGTGGCCATGGTTTTCAGAAGTGATGTTAGACACCCACAACTCCACCTGAAGTTAATGGAGCTGTGGGAGCTTGGCATCCCCTAAAATCAGGCCTTTGCTTGTCTTATTCTTTGAACACTTCATACTTCTGATGAAATGTATTTTTTTCTGTTGCTGTAGATGGGACTTTATTGTCTCAGTTCACAGCAGCCCTGAGAAAAGAAAGCCAGGATGAAAAGACATATTACCTGTTGTCTTACTGAATCCTAGAAATACATACTTACAGTTTGTACTTTTTTATTCTACTTTTTGCTCTCATTAAAGTTATGCTGCATCACAATCCAAGTCTCCTGGTGTTTGTTTGAAAAAACTTTTAGCAGCTCACTTTTTGTAAAATTTGTGACCGTTCCTCTGTTTTATTAATTGAAAGCTACTTTTTCATGTTGACTAGAAATAAGGATTTGGCCGATAACCTCTATACCAAGAAATCATTTTACAGCCACGAAACACTGTATATACATGGTAGATACTTTCTAACAATGTAAAGGTTTGTTTGCATTTTTTTGAAAGAACTTAAATACATTGTAGTAAATGTCTGGCAGATACTGTATACATAGTAGATACTTTGTCTACAAGTACTATAGATGTGCTACATTTCCTTCCGCAGCTCTGGGTTTCCTCACGGGGGTGAGGCCATGCACTTAAACCGCTTGCATCGAATTCCTCTTGCTCGGCAGAACGCGTGGCCGCGGTCTGAGCGAAGTGGGACCCCGAAGAGAAAAGCCCGCAGGGAGCGTGGGGGAACGCTCCGAGAGGAGACCTGCTCCCCCCGCAGATTATAGCATTTTGTTTGGAATTGGTGCCAGCCAGTCTAAGGCCACTTCAGTGCAGGTTCGTAACTCACGTTGTAAACCGAGCTCCTGGTGCCTCTACGTGGGTCTTCACGGGCTGGTGCCGAAACAGGTGGGTTTGGCGGAGGCACTTGTGTACGCTCAGCGGTTGCAGGCTTCTGCGGAGTTAAACGACAGGCTGAATTTTCACCCCATGCCAAAGTCTGTCGTTTCAAAGATTATTTTGAGTATGAAAACCCTTCTCCTGTTACTGCGATGGAAAGGCTTTAAACGAACGTGTGTTAGTCCTGGGTCTCCCGCTCCAAACAAGTAGGCTGTGATCTTTTCCTTCCTAAATGACTAATGGGTGTAAATGTAAAATCAGGGATGTGGCACGTAATTGCAGCAAAACGCAGATGAGTGATATCTCACATACCCCTTGGCAGAAAGGAAAGATGCCTTGTGAAAAGGGTTTAATCACCAATGATTATAAGGCAATCCCTTCCTCTAAGGGGATGGATTACATGTACACATTTGTCAGTCTTGGTGGCACCAAGACATCATTCTGCAAGGAAGGGGGATCTGACACATAGGGCCATGGGTAGAGAAATACTAATTGCACTCTTACAATTTGAAATATAATTAAAATCTGTATTTGAAAAATTATTTGAATGTATTTGAAAACTAACTAAAGCCCACCCATTTTGGGTGTGGTGTTTTGCAGAGGTTCTGGTGAGTAAATAATTTCTCCCTCCATAAATTAATTTTTGTTGTTTTTCTCTACTGTTCCCCACTGAATTCCAGCATAACGACCACACTACACCTGCCTCTCTGCAGAAATACTCCACCGATCTGTGTGTGGTAGTTAATTACATTTATTTTGTGACAAAATGGGAAATTGTAACATAAATTGTTTACCATAGTAAGACACAAAACCAAACCTCAAACTTTAGTCATTTTAAAGTTCTTGATAACAGCAGTTGAATAACATTAACGACGAAAATGGCTATGTTAAGGCAGGAACTCTGAGGACTACATATCTACCTATATTTGAACACCTTTGCCTTCAGGGGAGCTATGTAGCAGCAGAAGCTGAAGTTGTGAAGCTCAAGTTGCAGGCTCTGCCTACACCAAAAGGCAACTCAGATTACACATACAGCATGTGCTATTCAGCTGCTTGGGCCAAACAACCAATTACAGCAAATAATAAGTGGTGGGTTGCAAGAGAAACAGCAATGCCACGCAGAGGCAGCCGGTCTGACCGAACTAAACACCCTTAAGCTATAGATACATCTTCTGTTTTAAGCAATAAGCCAGAAATTGCTAATACTGTGAGGGCATCAGCAGAGCTCACTCTCAGTGGCCGGGAACCAGCTGCCCTAAATTATTGTGTGCGCTTCAGGTGGCTGTGTGAGACATGCAAGCTGTTGGTAATGCCGCCAATAAGCACCTGGATTAGTGCAATTAGCTGAGAACGAGGTCTGAGAGAAAAGCGAGAACCAGGAGAGTTGTTGTGAGTGGTGAGGGACGGGCAGGGCGTAGGAGGGCTCTGAGTTGCAAGAACTTTTACAGATTTGTGGAGCTGCTCAAAGCCTCTGAGGCATCCATTTTTTTATAATGAGCTAATTAATTACAATTCAAAATTTATGGCAGATGCCACTCTTCTTGCCAGCGAAACTTCCATTTTCTGTGTGTCTGTTTCCCCATGCACAGATTTTGGGGTCACTTTTGTGTCTGGAGCCATTATGTGGTGATTACTGTGAGTAAGCTTCCAGGAACATTTTGATTAAGAATTATTTTTTTTTTCCAGCTGTTTAGTCACTCACTGGTGTCTCAGGAAGATGTTCTCACATTATGCAAAATTGTTTAATTATAATCTGAATATATAGGTCTGCCCTTGATTATATATAAAAAAAGCTGTGAACTTCTGATTCACTTCATCTCAAAGATCAGGCCATTAAGTCATTCTGACTGTACAATAAAGTGGCTGGAGTTAGAACAATAATTATTGTAATTATTTTCAAGGAAGGCTGTAAGCATCTCTGAAAGTATTGTTAGATCCTTTTTTTTTTTTAAACTCATAGCCTGATTTTAAAAATATCTTGTGTTTTTCCAAGCAGAGCTTGGATGGTGGAAGAATTTTTTTTAAATGATGAAAATTATCTATAAATACTGTTATGCAAATTAATTCCTCAAATAGTGATAGATACCAGCTGCTATAGAGGAAATTATTTTTTAAAAACCCTGCTAATCCCTTAGAACATGGAGGAGTACTGAGGAATGGACAGGGTTGGTGAAACTAAAAAAGGCTAGGGCAGTTTATTTGAGAATCTCCGCAAAATATGAGATGGCTTAAACCAAACCTTGAGCTATTTTTTAATTAAAAATAAAACAGTAATTCCTGCAGCCAGGAACAATGACATGTTTTAGAACCCGAGGACTGACCTGCACTCCCAAATCTTAATAATATATTATTACAGAAGTGATATGAGAATTCAAATATGGGTCACGTATCTTAAATTTGCACATAACCTGGAACTTTGCATGCCTAGCACTTTAATAAAAGCTTCTGATAAACTTTGAAGTTCTCAAGAACTTATGACCAAGCCAAACAAGTTTCTGTTCCCAGGGGATCTTCACAAAGACACTCCTAGTTTAGAGATGATTTACATGTCTCAGTAGTTAAAGTGCTAGGAGAGCAAAAACCTCAGTACTAATCTCTGCATCTAGGATTGCTTATGTATTTTACCCTTTTACTATTTATCCTGCAATCTCCCCCCCCGAGAAGAGGCTCAATTTCACTGTGCAATCCAAAGACCGCTGTAAACTGGCAGGAAAACTGACTGCAAGTAAATAAATTATTGACACTTAATAAACTTCTCCAACAGGCTACCATTGGTCTGGAGCACATTGGTATCAGATGCTGCAGGGACAGCTGGAGAGAGGAATGTTGGAATAGAAAAGGAAGAATTCTTGTATGTAACTTCTGCTTCCACAGCTCAGTTCTGCAAAGCCATATCTTTTGCAGAACTATTGCCTGCGAATGAATGTCGCCAAGCAATACACCCTATTTATGCATGTGGAAGTTAACCTTAAAGCAGTTGCTGATGTTTTGAGGTCTGAGATAAGAATAAAAGTGGATTTGTGGATTTTTTAGATAAAGAACTCCTAAGAGATCAGGCCCAGAATTAGAGACAGTCAGGAAAGATCCTGTATTAATAATATTTCTGCTTCAGACTCTTCCACTGAAGTGCTATCATTTGATATTATCTTGTCAGACTGGACTTGTAATACTCTCTTTTGTTCTTCCATGTCAAAGAAGCAATATCTTAAGTGTTTTTCTAGTTATATCTCAGCCTTTGTACACAGCCATAACACTTTTCAGTTCTTCCTGACTCTCACAGGGTTCTTGAGTGTCCTTCCCTTTTAATAGTGTTTGTGCTTCTTTCATTTTGGGGCTGGAGCTGGGTGAAAATTGTGTATGTATTCCTGGCTGTTTTCTGAAAAAAATCAGTCTTTCTTCTCTTTTTCCCTTAAAGCAGCTTGAGTCCCTGAACTACAAGTGCTCATGGGTTGACTTCCAAAAGCTGAAATGCTTCATGATTTCCAACAGTATTTACCTTGCAGAGGAGGGTACAAGGGACTGCATTATGTAAATTACACTTAATCTCCTTTAATGACACCAGGTAGATCCAAAAGGGTTTTGAAGGCAGAATAAATTTTTGTGAATTAATCATTCTAGTGTTCCCAGAAATTAACTTGTCCCAGAATATTTTAAGATGAAAGAAACTTGTGGTCAGATATACATGCCGCAAGATAAGGAAGTGAAGCAGTAATAAACAAAAATACTGAGGAAAAAAAACATGTAATCAGTAGTGGCTCATAAATAACTTCATACACAAAGAATGTCGCAAGTTGTTGGGCAACCTGGGACTCAGTATAAAAACCTGAGCAACTCAAGGCTCTTCCATCCATTTCTCTTGCCACCTTTGCCTTGGTGAATAAGGTAAGTCTGAACCCATTTATTCTCTCTTTATATGTTGAAATGTTGCCTTGATGATTTTGTATCTTTTCCTCACTAGTGTTGTAGTACATTCCATTTTTTTTTCTCTGAGAGAAGGATGGGTTTTCACATGAAAGAAGAAGTTTTCTGTTGGTGGTCAGTTACAAAAATCACTGAATGGGACAATTAGCCATAAGTTAGCCAGTCAGGTCTATTTATTCAGTTTTGGGATCCAAACAAGTTTTCAGGTCTTGCAGCTTAACATAAAATAGCTGTAGTGAATCCTTGGGTCTGTTCAGAGCAGTGTGCAGGCCTGTGGAAACTCAGCTAAGGCCAGAAGACCAGTAGAACCTGGGGATACTGGCCAATACTGGCAGTCCTGGGTCACCAGCTCTCCACATAAGGAGCAATCATCTGTCCTTGCCTGTCTTTGAAACTCAATTTGTAGTTCTTCCACAGGCAAGGATTGACCTTTAACCAGCTGCTTCTCCATCTTCCAAACAACTGTGGACAGGTTTGCACTGCAGCTTCTGAGATCTGATGACAATTTTAATCTTAGTAGCAATACATGAAAATAGAAGTGTTCCTGAGTTCAGCTACCTGTCCTTCCATTTCACATTGAACACATTTTAAGTGCCTAAGCTTCTGTTTTCCACTTTCTAAAACTGGGATAAGGGACCTCCAAGATGGAACATGCATGAGAGGAAGCAATAGGAATTAAATGGGAAAGGTTATTTGCTGTATTAGCATTAGGTAGGATGTTTGTCTTCGTTGACCGTTTAGCAAAGAGGCAAGCCTTGGATCAGGAATAACAAGCTGAGTCTTACCCATTCCAGCAGACCACCTTCATCTGAAGGCTACAGAGTCAACCTCCATTTCTCTAGGACACACAGAGCCCTAATAGCTTTCCCGTGCGCAGCCACCACTACAAGGGGAAGCACTGATAGCGCCTTTTCCCAGGGTAGCGTTACGGCCACGTGCTTAGGGCACTCTCTGCGATGTGAATGAAGATCAGCAGGTACCCTTGTTCCTGGGTGAGTTGACTAACCGGGGAGGCTTCAGGGTAAGTTCACGACTGAGATGCATCAGTGCTGGCTTCCCTAGTAGTCTCCTTAAAGAAAATGAGAGCTCAACCCTGTTTTCAAAGTACCTCCTCTGGATCTGGTGTAAAATGCCATCTTGCTCCCCATGGAATGATGTTTAGTTTGTTATATACTCCCCTTATCAGAGAATTTTGGCTGTACAAATAGAGCTTTGTTTAAATTCTTGTATTGCATTTCTTTCTTTTTTTTGTGTTTCAGATTTACCTCTAGCCCATAGACATGTCTTGCTACGACCTGTGTCCACCCACCCCCTGTGGCCCAACCCCGCTGGCGAATAGCTGCAACGAGCCCTGCGTCAGGCAGTGCCAGGACTCAACAGTGGTGATCCAGCCCTCTCCCGTGGTGGTGACCCTGCCCGGACCCATCCTCAGCTCCTTCCCCCAGAACACCGCTGTGGGATCCTCAGCATCCGCGGCTGTCGGGAGCGCGCTCAGTGCTGGAGGGGTCCCCATCTCCTCCGGCAGCTCCTTGGGATTTGGGAGCTTTGGCTACCCAAGCCTGGGCAGTGGGTACAGCCGGCCCTACCGTCGCTACAACACCTACCGCAGTGGCTTCTGTGGGCCGTGCTAAAGCCTGAGGAGCAAGTGGGAAGAAATGACCAGGAACACTGAAGCACGACCTGATGCAGGACTGAGCTCATGGCCATGGTTTTCGGATGCGATGTTAGACACCCACAACTCCACCTGAAGTTAATGGAGCTGTGGGAGCTTGGCATCCCCTAAAATCAGGCCTTTGCTTGTCTTACTTTTGTTACGCTTTACTTTGTATTTCTGATCAAGTGTCTTGTTCTCTTGAGCTTTTTTGTATTTGACAATGACTAGGTAAAATATGTAATTATTAGAAATTGTCCTGCATGACTGAATTAGTACTTGAACAATGAAGAAGGAAGATTTCATTTTGCTGAGTGTGTTATTGTGAGAGGGATGAGTGGGTACTGTCCCTAGTGGACCATGGAAATGTATTCCTTACACTTTACATTGCTTCCTTCCATTCCTCAGCCTCATTAAATTTGTGCTGCATCATACCCTGAGTCTGCCTGTACTTCTTTCTTCTCCCAGCCCCTTTTCCAGCTTGGCTGTGGTGAAGCAGGTCACTTTGCAAGTCATCAGTTCCAGAAAACACCGTGCAAATAACTTCATGCAATTGCCAAAAGAGAACAAGTCATATTTCAGTTGTGGAAAAAGTTTTTTTTTGTCTATACATGGTAAATCAAGCCCGAGACAATTTATCAGAAGCTAGAAAGAGATGATGTTCACCTGCAATGGGTGTGTCTCCTGTTGTTGAATAAGCAGGAATTGTTAAAGTAAGGGAGTTGCTTCTGTTTACACTTTAAAGACCCTTTACCTAATGTACCATGGAGATGGAAAAAGGCCCTTTAACTGTTTTAGTGTTGCTCTTTTATGAGAAAATGTTTGTTTTGAGATGGATGTCTTTGAAGAGAGATGAAAATGGGGCAATAAGATGATTTGAGAAGGGCGATTAGCTGCCCTTCAAAGAGAAGTGGAATAGCCTAATTTCAGGGAACAGCTCACTGAGGGGAATACTGTTTCTCTTTATCCTCCTCTAGATGTAATAGACAAGAGTATCTATACAGAAAAGGGGTCAGAGGGATGGATCAGGAAAATCTGCAGGGGCATGAGGCACACTAGAAATTATAGGGATAAACCTTTTTCAGAAGTGCTACCTCCACTCATCTGTTCTCATCTTGCTGCACAAATAAGATGTATGTGCTATTACCTGGGCAATCTGGAAGAAGATTGTGGCTTGCTTTATCCTATCTGTGATACTTAGGAAGATGCCTTTAAAAGAAGGGAGAGATTATGTTTTTCCTGAGCACAACTGAGCTTGCTCAGGGCAGAGGTGGTGGTGGAGCGGCAGCAAGTTGGTGCAGCTCAGAGTTTTCTGATGGGTGCAGCACCTCTTGACAGCTGAGATCAGGCCCTGGTAAGTGTCAGAGGGGAGGAAGAGAAGGCTTTGTGGTGTCTTTGCAAGGGAGTTGGCCTTTAAAATTTGCTGGCCTAGGAAGCACATCTGAGAGAAAGAGATTAAAAGACTTTAAGTTCTAACCCTTTCTCAGTGTGCCTTTCTAAATTGACTCCTACCTGTTACGCCTCGTAGATGTGAACTTTATCAAGCATTGCTTTGTTCTAGCTTGATCATCTGTGTTGTAATAAAGGTAGTGTTTAGCGACTGGAAGCTTTGGTCCCTAAAGGGACGAGGTTTGAAAGGTTCTACCTGAAGGCTCTGGGTGATTCAGTGTCCTGTCAACCCATATGGCTCAGAGCCTGATATCTGCAAAATTTCTTGCTTGGAATCGTTGTCTGTGTCTGTACAGACTGATGCTGAACTGTAATTAAAGCCACGGAAAGGTGTTGACAAAGTTATATTGACTGCAGTCATTAGTGGAACTAAATTAAAGGAGGCGCATCAGTTCCATGAAAGAATTAATAATTTTAAGAAGTAGGTTTTATTAATATACAACAAAAGAGAATGGAAAGTTAGAAGTTTGATATTACAATACAGCAGATTGTTGGTCTGAGTGAAAAGTGTAATATATTTTTTGCCATCTCAACTGAAGCTATTGCTTGATCAAAGAGGATGCATTCCAAAGAAGTCATCATTTATTTGCAGTTGTTGCAAAATAGCTTTCTCTTACGGAGGTCAACCTGCATATCTAACACAGCAGAGAAGTTACAATTCCACAGTATCAATATGGCTGGAAAAACTTATAGTGGAGGCACTATAGTGAAGGTATTTTTAACGTATTCAGGTGGACAGATAATAACATTTCTCATGACAAAGTACATTTTCCTACTCTTGCAATCCCCTTCTGCAATTCTCTGTTAAGCTTTTGTCTAATCAACTGCACCAAACCTCTCCACAGAGGTAACCCCTGTGCATGTACGCTCTTTCCAAAGTTGGGATCTTTCCTTCAAGCGTTCAAAAATTGTCTCAGAAAGGCCTGGTATGCAGCTTACTTCTTCAAAACAAAATGCAAAAAAAATCCTCAAGCACCATTTCCCTCCTTTATTCCTGTCCCAAACTGCTGCCTTTGGGTTAAAACTTATCATAGCATCCAGTATAGCACAGTTCAAAAGTGAAAGGTTTCTCTTCTTGGTTTTGTAGTTAATCAGAAAGTGTTTTATTGACTGCTGCAGAATATAAACTAGCTTATCATGTTACAGAGAAAATTTTCTAGGCAAGCCCAGCTCAGGTGCTGCCTCTCGAGTTGTTATTCTGGTTGCTTTGGAAATGTCATGCTGTCTTAGACTGGGGTCTACATAATCAGGCAGCTTGTGTGCAATAACACATAGTACTAGACAATAAAACAGCAGCATAAAAAACAGTGCATGGTAGAGTACACATGCTCCGAACAAAAGAGCTGTTTGTATCTTCTCTTCCTCAATGTATAAGCCTGCATCTGTTAATATCTATCACTGAAGAGCTGGAACAAGTTGGTCCCATAGGAAAAAAAGAATAACACGAGTTGTTTTTGCAGGACACTAAGTATTTTCTACTGCTGTCAGTGAAAATGTTTTTCAGTACTACATTTTGTAATTGTAGCATCTGCTGTGCATACAGGGATAAGGGAAGAAGCAGGAAGGCTCTGAAGAGGAAGAGCTTTTATAGCTTTCTCAGGCTGCCTGGAGGGTCTGAGACATTCTTGCACATTTAATAACTTGTTCCTCTTTTTTTCTTTTTTTTCTTTTTTTTTTTTTTTTTTTTTTTTGCATATGGCTGGGTTCCCCCTCAGGAAATTTTTTGTTTTTTTTTTTTTTTTTTTTTTTTTTTTTTTTTGCATATGGCTGGGTTCCCACTAGTGAAATTGTTTTGTTTACTGTTTATGTTTATTGCCTGGACTTATCCTGGCATTGGATGAAAACCACGATCCATGGTGTCTCTTTCATCTTTTTGGTTTGCATCCATTAAATATGCCTGGCTCCATTATAGCGACTCCACCTTCCCAAAATGTGGATGAGTCAAAATTCAATTTGGTTAGGAATTTTGTCTGCTCTTTAGCATTTTGGTCACACTGGCCCATGGGAGTACCATCTGCTGTCACAGCAAGAGCTTTTAATTTAAGTCCTGAGTGTGCAGTTTCATCCCTGATAAGTGACTGTGAGATTTAGGATCACTACTCTTTGTAATATTCCGAAGAACAATATCGCAAAACTTTCCGTTCCTGCGATGAGGAGATTGAGCCAGTCAGGCTAACCTGACATATGACATATGATCACCTTCAGGAGAGGACTTATGATTCTTTTTATCATCACTATACCTATTAATGAGTTTGTTTTCAAAACCACATGCTTCTCTTGTGGTCAATAGATAGTTATTGTTATAAAGAAATATGTTTTTTAACATTTTGATACCGTAGTAGCGTGTCTGTGTGTGCATTAGTAACAGCGTTGGGGAAAGACTGGTAAATCTGAAGGGATAGGAGAGCTTCAGTCAGTAGTGCCACTGATGGGGGTCATCACACACTTAAGGGCAGCCGGTGACTGATGATTGGAATGGAGTTTTTAACATGTGATTTTGTGCAAATACTTACTTTTGCATTTTAAAGTAAAACATGGAAGGACTCCAGTTTATGACACTATATAATGTGAGGAAGTTTGTGAAATACATTAGTAATCCTGGTTGCAAATTTTAAAGGCTGATCATGTTCAAAAAGTGTCACATACCTTCACATTTTCTGATAATGCATTATTTGCATGTCTGAGCCATTGATGAAAATGTGTTGTGAACTTTGAAGACTTCTGTTCTTCAAAAGTGTGCAATCAGCATTTATTTCCCAGGAGATCTTCATGAAGATACTCACAGTTCAGAGGTAATTTGCATGTCTCTAGCCAAGTGATTTAAACATTAGGAGAAGAGAGATTGGAATACTGATCCCTGCCCTAAAATCTGCTTATGCATTGTATGCAATTACTTTTTAATCTAGAAATTGTCTTTGAAAAAGAAATTGAATTGTTGCACATTGCAATGTTCTGTAAGACCATGCAAAATGAAGACAACATTATTTGCTTTCAAAAGAGGAAAAAAGAACAAGAATATTATAAACTTCTGTACGTAGCTACCATTAATTTGGAGTATAATTTTGTATAATAGTGCAAGACACAGCAGGGGAAAATAATAATTTAATGGCAAATGTAAAACTCTTTGGCGACTTTAATGACCCCATAGGTAAGCTTGTGCAAGACTTTGAGTACCAGTGTCTCTGACTAGCCTAAAATTCACATGCATCCTCAGTCTGACCTGAATTATTTTCCTGGAGTTTGATGTAGGAAGAAAGCTAAAACTGCAGACTCCTTAGATTAAGGACTTTGACACTCAATTCCCATATAGAAGAGCTGTGTCTCAAATTCCTTCATGGATGTGTAGTAGTTTAATATTAAATGAATAGATCAGACTGCTGATGGTCTTTTATCCTGTTTTATCCTCCTGAGTCAAAAATGTAAACGATATGGTCCCTCAAATAATATGTTTCCCAGCAAGTACTTTTGAGACTGGTAAAGTGCAATCAGCTCTGCAAAGTGCTTTCTGTAACGATAATATTTTCTGAATTTGTCTGGCTGTTTGAGAGAAATTCGGCAAACCTACAGTCCAATTCAGAGTCAGAACTGGTAACTTCTAGATTTTTCAGAGTGAGATGTGTCAAAAACTGTCCATGAAGAGGGAGGGGGGATTTCACAGGGGAGTTCACATGCGTCTTTCCTAATATATGTATTCATCTGTGTCAAATGATGTACATTGCATATATTGCCCTTGGGATGCAAAGTAATTTCTTTAGTAACTCAGATGAATCAGTTGATCTGACCAGGAATTAACTGGGCTCATAAGATTTTAAGATAAAAGAAACCTCTATAGTGGAATGCATACTTTATGGTGAGGAAATTAAAGGCAATAAATACAAACAGTGAGGAAAAAGTAAATCATCAGCTGGGAATATTTTGCATGCAAGAAGTCTTTAGCAATTGGCTGGTAAATAGCTACATGCACAAAGTCTGTCTCAGGTCCGCAGGCACTATAGCACACAGTATAAAAGCCAGCACAGTGAGAGTTGCTGCCATCCACTTCTGCTTTTTTCTCCTTGGTGAAAAGGGTAAGTCTGAATCTGCTTACTATCCTTCAATGTCCTGAATTGTTGCCTTCATCGTATTTTATTTTTACGCTGTCTTGTGTATAGCAGTCCAAGGTTTATGCTCTTTATCATAGTGTGTGTGTGTGAGACTTGCAAGTAGCTCTTTCTCTAAAAAAAGGGTAGCTGTTCTTTGAAGGGTGGCAATTGCTGGACACAGGACTTCAGACTCATTTTTCATTTGTGTCACCAGATCGTTCAGTTCCAAGATGTTAAAAATCTCTGCATGTGAATTGCTCAGCAACTAGCAGTGGATGTGGAGAATCTGTACAGAGATTTTGACTTTCTTGGAGCTTTTTCTGTAGATAGATAAGTGGGCTCAAATTTTCAAAAGTGTGCTGAATAATATTGAAAGTATATCATTTCTTGCACCAGGATGCTGTGAAAATAATCCTTCTCTTTTCCTAAACACTTTGGGACCAGAAATATTTGAATCATCTCCTTCTAAAATGCTCTGATACTCTGGCACTAAATCTCCATTGCAGCACCTCAGTAACCTGTGCTGAAATATAAATAGTAAAGCTTCTGCTTGTTCTATTCGCTTATCAAATTATTGTGGACACTTAAACTTCCATACCCACCCCATCCACCTCAGAAACAGACAGAAAGTTGCTTTCTCTACAAGACTGATGTAAGAGGAAATAAGCACAAAGAAAAGGAGATGATTAAATAAGAATTAGACAGATTATTTGTTCTTTTGCTGTATAAGAGACAAACCCATCTGTGTGGAGGACGACAGCTCCCTTTCACGGGTGAGTGTCACATTATCAGGTTATGCTCCTCTCTTCTACCTGCTGGGGAATTTTTTCTTCTTCCCTCTGTTGTGGGGTGAAGTTTCTCCTACCTGTATCATACAGGAGATCATAAGCCTTGTCCCTCACTTCCCACCCATTGCAGGGCTGCACACAAACTGGAGGAGGGCTGTGAGAAACCAGCTACCAAAGACTGCTCAGGAGCAGGTAGAGCTACCCCTTGAGCTGTTGTCTGTAGCACAGAGGAGTTTGGGTTTCATTGAAGTCTCCTTTCAACCTAAGACTAACACATTAATCTGTTCTCCACATAGTCCCTAGTTAGTTTCTTATGCTCTCCATCATCTTAGCAGCTTAATTACATGACTATAATTACAACTTCTTTCTTGTGTTTACTTCCTTCCTTGTGTTTCAGACTTAGTTCCATCCCGCAAACATGTCCTGCTATGACCTGTGTCCTCCCACCCCCTGTGGCCCAACCCCGCTGGCGAATAGCTGCAACGAGCCCTGCGTCAGGCAGTGCCAGGACTCAACATACGTGATCCAGCCCTCTCCTGTGGTGGTGACCCTGCCCGGACCCATCCTCAGCTCCTTCCCACAAAATACCACAGTGGGATCCTCAGCGTCTGCAGCTGTAGGGGATGCTCTCAGTGCTGGGGGTGTCCCTATCTCCTCTGGAAGCTCCTTGGGACTCGGGAGCCTTGGATATTCAGGCCTAGGTGGCCTTTATGGGAGGTCCTACCGTCGTTACAACCGGTGTGGACCATGATAAAGCCTTGGGGGAAAACCACAAAGGAACAACCAGAAGCTTAAAAGCGTGATCCGGATGCAGGACTGAGTTCATGACCATGGCCATATGCTTACTGACCACCCTCAGCTTTTCCCTAAGCTAATGGGACTGCAGGAGCTTGGCATTTCTGATTTAATGCCTTCCTCTGTTATCAATGAGGTGAAAAATGTAACTTTTATTGTTGCATGTAGGAGTTGGGTGTCCAGCTGTAAAGCATTGCCTTGAAATGGATGATTAGTTTTATCCATATTAAACCCTACTGCTTTCTTATGCTGTATATTTTTTAAAATTCTACTTTTCACTTATTAAATTTATGATGCATCATTATATGTGTCAATGTTCTTCCTCTTTCTTTCTCTTTGGAGCCTTCTCTGGGAGAAATTTGCCTGCGTATACATTGACAATACCAGGCAGATCTTCATTTAAATCATACCATACCATTTAGTAAGGAGGTAATAAACATAGATCGGAGGTAATAAACATAGATGCCATGGAAATATGAGTATTATCCCTTTTTGATAGGGTATATTTTCCCTTAGTCACACTTCTTTAAGTACGAGATGAAATAATCATTCCTGGCTAACAATCAATGAGGGGAAGGAGGTGGGAAAGCTAACACTGTCTTACAGGCAATGTATAATTTCACCTCTTGGTATTCCAGTTCCTTGGAGCTCAAAAAAATCCCAGGAATCCCTGATATTATTTTCATATTCACTTTTTAGATTATGAAGAAGATTTTGCCATTAATAAAGAATGGCAGTAAATATCAGGAAGAAAGTTTAAAAATCAACAAATTAAAGAAAAAGTTATCAATGATTCTTCCTTTGTTGACTTGCTACTTTAGGAATGCTGCAATTATGTGGCAATTGGTTGCTAAATTATGTGGTGATTTGGGGGCCTTTGGGGTGTCACCAGAAATCCTCAGAGCAATAACAATTACCCTGCCTGTTCTGAACCTTGGGGAAGATAACAACTGCAAAATTGCTAAACAAACATCCATTAACACAATGCTGTTGATGCCTTAGGATCCAAATTAAACTTTCATTCCACATGTTAAAGAGAGATTCAGCAGGGCAGATTGTTTGATAAGTTAACTCAGGACACCAGGGAGTTTTGCTCCAAGAGGAGGCTGAAGAACAAATGAAAACCAAAGGCTCTTGTGCAACACCACGAGGATTTAATGTGAAAGACAAGCATAGCAGCCAATTACAGAAAATCAAGGCAACACAAGGGGAAATGCGTGATGCCCGTGGCACGCTGTGGTACCAGTGCCCAGCTCAGGGCCCAGGAGACAGCCGAGGTGATGGAGGGATGCAGGGCATCCTGAGGCTCGGCCATGCAACCAGGGCACATGGCGGCACAGGGTAAGCGGGCTGCTGGGCACACACAGCCTCCTCCTGTCCCCATGCCAGGGCAGCCGATGCATGCTGCTGGTCCTCGTGGCTCTTGCTCCATGTCCCCATGCTGTGGTCCTCGCCTCAGGGCTGTTGGTGGTTCTGGGCACCAT